>NC_060121.1:407284218-407587248 GCF_021461395.2 Schistocerca americana | reverse complement strand
ATTTTCTTATTAAAAATATTAAGCGTGCTTGTGGAGTATTGTTTCGTTACGCTTTGCTCATGTTGAGTAAGAACTTTACATTAGAAATTATAGCTATTCAGAGACTATTAACTGCTGTGAGATGTGAAGTGGAGGCCGGAGTTGGCATTTATATTAAGAAGTAATACAAAAAACATCCTCTGATTTTTGCGCTGATTAGCATTTTGAAGCTTGTGCTATAAAGTAGAATTGATGGAGAGTTCATAGTAATAGTCGCGATACAATGACCTCCATCTGAGGATTTTGTATTTGTAAAATAATTACGCGCATTATTAAACTTTTTGTCTTCCAAACAGAACAACATACTTAACGTAGTGTTAAGAGAGCAGGAGATATCTTTTATACAGCTATACTCAAGTCCCCTGTTATTTCGTATAAACTAACCCTCCCTCAAATAATTAATAACAATAGTCAGTAATGCTGCTGTTTACAGCAACCCTATAGATACATCGAGATTATAAACAAACTACGTAAATACTTGCTGTTAAATTATAAGACTAATGAATAAAAAAGGAATTCAGGATTGTTGTTGTTGTGGTCTTCAGTCCTGAGACTGGTTTGATGCAGCTCTCCATGCTACCCTATCCTGTGCAAGCTGCTTCGCCTCCCAGTACCTACTGCAACCTACATCCTTCTGAATCTGCTTGGGGTATTCATCTCTTGGTCTCCCTCTACGATTTTTACCCTCCACACTGCCCTCCAATACTAAATTGGTGATCCATTGATGCCTCAGAACATGTCCTACCAACCGATCCCTTCTTCTAGTCAAGTTGTGCCACAAACTTCTCTTCTCCCCAATGCTATTCAACACCTCCTCATTAGTTATGTGATCTACCCATCTAATCTTCAGCATTCTTCTGTAGCACCACATTTCGAAAGCTTCTATTCTCTTCTTGTCCAAACTATTTACCGTCCATGTTTCACTTCCATACATGGCTACACTCCATACAAATACTTTCAGAAACGACTTCCTGACACTTAAATCTATACTCGATGTTAACAAATTTCTCTTCTTCAGAAACGCTTTCCTTGCCATTGCCAGTCTACATTTTATATCCTCTCCACTTCGACCATCATCAGTTATTTTGCTCCCCAAATAGCAAAACTCCTTTACTACTTTAAGTGTCTCATTTCCTAATCTAATACCCTCAACATCACCCGACTTAATTCGACTACATTCCATTATCCCCGTTTTGCTTTTGTTGATGTTCATCTTATATCCTCCCTTCAAGACACCATCCATTCCGTTCAACTGCTCTTCCAAGTCCTTTGCTGTCTCTGACAGAATTACAATGTCATCGGCGAACCTCAAAGTTTTTATTTCTTCTCCATGGACTTTAATACATACTCCGAATTTTTCTTTTGTTTCCTTCACGGCTTGCTCAATATACAGATTGAATAACATCGGGGAGAGGCTACAACCCTGTCTCACTCCCTTCCCAACCAATGCTTCCCTTTCATGCCCCTCAACTCTTATAACTGCCATTTGGTTTCTATACTAATTGTAAATAGCCTTTCGCTCCCTATGTTTTACCCCTGCCACCTTCAGAATTTGAAAGAGAGTATTCCAGTCAACATTGTCAAAAGCTTTCTCTAACAATAAGTCTACAAATGCTAGAATCGTAGGTTTGCCTTTCCATAATCTAGCTTCTAAGATAAGCCGTAGGGTCAGTATTGCCTCACGTGTTCCAATATTTCTACGGAATCCAAACTGATCTTCCCCAAGGTCGGCTTCTACTAGTTTTTCCATTCGTCTGTAAAGAATTCGCGTTAGTATTTTGCAGCTGTGACTTATTAAACTGATAGTTCGCTAATTTTCACATCTGTCAACATCTGCTTTCTTTGGGATTGGAATTATTATATTCTTCTTGAAGTCTGAGGGTATTTCGCCTGTCTCATACATCTTGCTCACCAGATGGTAGAGTTTTGTCAGGACTGGCTCTCCCAAGGCTGTCAGTAGTTCTAATGGAATGTTGTCTACTCCCGGGGCCTTGTTTCGACTCAGGTCTTTCAGTGCTCTGTCAAACTCTTCACGCAGTATCATATCTCCCATTTCATCTTCATCTACAACCTCTTCCATTTCCATAATATTGTCCTCTAGTACATCACCCTTGTATAGACCCTCTATATACTCCTTCCACCTTTCTGCTTCCCCTTCTTTGCTTAGAACTGGGTTTCCATCTGAGCTCTTGATATTCATACAAGTGGTTCTCTTTTCTCCAAAGGTCTCTTTAATTTTCCTGTAGGCAGTATCTATCTTACCCCTAGTGAGATAAGCCTCTACATCCTTACATTTATCCTCTGGCCATCCCTGCTCAGCCATTTTGCACTTCCTGTCGATCTCATTTTTGAGACATTTGTATTCCTTTTTGCCTGTTTCATTTACTGCATTTTTATATTTTCTCCTTTCATCAATTAAAATCAATATTTCTTCTGTTACTCAAGGATTTCTACTAGCCCTCGTCTTTTTACCTACTTGATCCTCTGGTGCCTTCACTACTTCATCCCTCAAAGCTAGCCATTCTTCTTCTACTGTATTTCTTTCCTCCATTCCTGACATTTGTTCCCCTACGCTCTCCCTGAAACTCTGTACAACCTCTGGTTCTTTCAGTTTATCCAGGTCCCATCTCCTTAAATTCCCACCTTTTTGCAGTTTCTTCAGTTTTAATCTACAGTTCATAACCAATAGATTGTGGTCAGAGTCCACATCTGCCCCTAGAGATGTCTTACAATTTAAAACCTGGTTCCTAAATCTCTGTCTTACCGTTATATAATCTATATGATACTTTCTAGTATCTCCAGGATTCTTCCATGTATACAACCTTCTTTTATGATTCTTGAACCAAGTGTTAGCTATGATTAAGTTGTGCTCTGTGCAAAATTCTACCAGGCGGCTTCCTCTTTCATTTCTTACCCCCAATCCATATTCACCTACTATGTTTCCTTCTCTTCCTTTTCCTACTACCGAATTCCAGTCACCCATGACTATTAAATTTTCGTCTCCCTTCACTATCTGAGTAATTTCTTTTATTTCATCATACATTTCTTCAATTTCTTCGTCATCTGCAGAGCTAGTTGGCTTATAAACTTGTAGTACTGTAGTAGGCGTGGGCTTCGTGTCTATCTTGGCCACAATAATGCGTTCACTATGCTGTTTGTAGTAGCTTACGCGCATTCCTATTTCTTTATTTATTATTAAACCTACTCCTTGCATTACTCCTGTTTGACGTTGTATTTATAACCCTCTATTCGCCTGACCAAAAGTCTTGTTCCTCCTGCCACCGAACTTCACTAATTCCCACTATATCTAACTTTAACCTATCCATTTCCCTTTTTAAATTTTCTAACCTACCTGCCCGATTAAGGGATCTGACATTCCACGCTCCGATCCGTAGAACGCCAGTTTTCTTTCTCCTGATAACGATGTCCTCTTGAGTAATCGCCGCCCGGAGATCCGAATGGGGGACTATTTTACCTCCGGAATATTTTACCCAAGAGGACATCATCATCATTTAACCATACAGTAGAGCCGCATGCCCTCGGGAAAAATTACGGCTCTAGTTTCCCCTTGCTTTCAACCGTTCGCAATATCAGCACAGCAACGCCGTTTGAGTTAGTGTTACAAGGCCAGATCAGTCAACCATCCAGACTGTTGCCCCTTCAACTACTGAAAAGGCTGCTGCCCCTCTTCAGGAACCACGCGTTTGTCTGGCCTCTCAACAGATACCCCTCCGTTGTGGTTACACCTACGGTACGGCTATCTGTATCGCTGAGGCACGCAAGCCTCCCTACCAACGGCAAGGTCCATGGTTCATTGGGGGGGGGGGGGGGGGGGGAATTGAGGATTAATAAACGAAAAACTAACTCTATTAGCACATTGGAAAGATGTACGCTACCTATTTGGCTTTAGTAAAAATGTACCATAGTTCCCAAGAAATCGTTTCAAAACTAGTTTATTAAATAATAATTGTTCATTTTTTTGCAAGTAATCTTGGGCTCACGAAATTTAACTGAAACTTCCCAACACAGCGGCGTTCGAAATACTGATTGAAATTGCTTAGCGAATCGGACATGGTTCGGGTGTCGAGGAAGGCTACCAACGGCGGGCAATATCACATGCGATATAGTGCCAGACTACGTTCGGCTCCCTTGACCTGAACATAAACGCTCGCATCTCCTTTCGCACGTGACATCCGACTACAAGTGTGGTGTCAATAAACTTAAGTTTCAGAAAAAAATAAGAGTAGTAATTTCTTTATCAGCTGTTGATATAACATATTTTAATCAACTAGTAATGTTAATAGATGTTATTCTCGTAGTGAAATAAATGGAAAGGATGGTATTGGTTCTTCAACAACCGTTTTCCAAATCTCGGCTTAAGATTGAAAATTGCGACTCGCATCTCTTTCTCCACATTCATTCGCTAGCTTTATTTGGCATCCTGGAATAAGTACGATGTTGCCTAAGGTATCAAAACTCGTAAGGCCTTGTTACCTATTTGAAGACTGGTACTCCTGCTTCACCAAGCTCCAAAATTCAAGCAGGGAGGAAACGAACTTTGATTTGAATGTAGAGTCTCAAGAAATATCAATAAATTGCTCTCGTTCCTTAGGGGTAAGTGTTGATGGAAGTCCTGAACTGAAAGGAACTTCGAAACAGTTGTGTTAATCAACTTCTTCTAGAAAGTACTTCAGAAAGTAATTGCCGAGTTCAGTTGCAAACACAGGCTTCTATTCTACACTCAACTGAAAGTCATTGACTTCCAAAACTCAGGAAAGACGTAATTTATATCATTATCATCCAACTTTTTGTTCCACAGTTGTAGTTTGATTCTGGAGGCTCAAATTTCATATTGATCTCATCACCTTGATGAGATGCAGTTAGTGAACGGATTTTTTCAATGATATCACCAAAGATACGCCAGTTTCAAAACAAAGCCAATGTCTACAAACTTTCTGGACGTCAAATGTTTCTCTTGAACACAGTAAGGGTAAAGTTAATTCCCGAGCTCTTATACACTTTACCAGACATTTTCTCTGGAAAGCCAGCGAGAACTACAGCAACAGTTTATAGAAATGTGCTCAGCCTCGTACCATCACAATTTTGTTGAAAACATCTCGTCTTAAGTGGCCGACTTTTTACACAGTTTAAGGGTTTTGAACACTGATTGTACAACGTCGTGAAGAACAGGGCTCATACGTTTTGATGACAGAGTATCTTAAGGTGAAAAAAACAGTGTGTCCAAATAGTATGAGAGGAGACTCACGGATCAGATCTCCCAATCTGGCATAACAGCCAGTCATACTACACTATCCATCTGTGTACACGCCTTAACAATTTTCCTAATTTATGTCGTTTTCTTCCACAAAAGAATATAGTTTATCAGAGTGGACTGTTGCTTTTATTCCAAACTATTTTCGTGCAGATAAGAAGGTCATTATCAAATTTGTTGTCATGTATAAACTCCACGAAACAAATTTACATTTACTTTACATGCGCATCATTCTTATTGCCTGTAGCTTCCGAATATCGAAAACAGCATTGCCTTTCAATTTTTCAACCAACTGGTCATTAGTGTCGTCAGCTCTATCGAGGTTCCCTTGCCAGTCGGTTGATAGCTGATTCATCTGTCAAAACAGACCCCATGTCCAGAACTGCTGGTAAAATAAGGTCTTCCGCAGTGGTGTGACGTTTCCTGCTCTTTGCTACACGTCAGGTAACTTTGCAAGATGAAAGAAGAGCCTTTGTAGGAATCATTGCTTGCTCAGTGAATTTTTTTGTTCTTTCATTTCTTTTAACTTGTGGAAAAAGTATTCTCGTGCTTTGTTTTCCATGAGTTGGCTTCAAATATCGTTTCATTTTATTAGGAAGCTTACTTTCAGTATCTATAAATCTGAAACACATGACATACTGTGATCTATCTTCATTTGTTCAGTAGTAAACGTAAAACTGATATTCAAGTAACTGTCGAAACACTTTATGCATTTTCCTCTATTCACATATTTATAACTGCATGATACATTTGAAATATCACGTTTTTTTCTGACATTTAAAAATTTGCCCGTGTTGACACAGAAACATAAATTATGGAAAACAGTCAGCAATTAAAAACGACCTTAATTCGACAAAACTAACCTTCAAACTGCCTTCTACGCGCTGCCAGAGTAACAACATTAATCAACCCGCTAGATATCCCTACTAGTGCACACGTTATTCCTTTACTCAGAAAGCTCATAATCCAGATTTTTATTTTTATGAAACTACCACATCGCACCGAATTATTATTTTTCTGAATACCACATTGCCCCTTCTGTAAAACAGTTACGCCCCTGAGAGTCGCGACACACAATTTGAAAACCGTTTTAGAGGATTGCAGAACAGTTAATGTTGCTGTGTATACAACAGTTTGTTTCCCACAACCGAAAACGTCTTGGCGCTCTTCATCGTAATAATGTTAGCTGTCACATACAGCAGGAATATCCATCGAATGAGACTAGTGGCCGGCATGTACCACGGACGCCTGTAATACAGGCGGCCGTGCATGTACACAAATGAGTCAAAACATACGATCGCTGCCCACCGCGAGATTCTGTGCTGCCTGATGGCACTAAGGGCACGTGACGCGATGTTAGAAGTATATGAGCGCAGCAGAGACGAATGGGGAATCTTTCTAGCGGCGATAAGTTGCGCAAATGCGGAAATTCGCTGACTTCGGCGATTTTGACAAAAACCAGAGTGTTGTGACCCAGTGTCTGGTAGCGAGCATCTCGGAAAAGGCGAAGCTGGTCGGTTGTTCGCGTGCTACTGTCGTGAGGATCTGTGGAAAGTGGTTGAAGAATGCTGAAACCACGAGTTGGTGACAATAAGTTTTACGTCGATGACTCATCACAGAACGTAGGGATCAGGGCTTGCCCACTCTCTAAAGCACGATAGGCTGCGATCTGTGGCAGTTCTGATGACAGAGTACAGTGCTGGTGTAGGCACAAGTGTTTTGGAGTACACCGTTCAACGCTAAGTGTTGAAAATGGTGTTCTGCAGCAGAGGACCCCTACGTGTTCCCATGTTGACCCAACATCATCATCAGTTACGATTACAGTGAGCATGGGATCGTCAAGATTGGACTGCATACCTATGGAATCGTGTCGCCTGGTCAGATGAATCCCATTAATTTTTAGACTGGGTAGATGGTCATGTCCAGATACGCCATCATCCAGTCGAATGGTTACTCGAAACAAGCAACCTGCTATGGACACAGGCTAATGGGAACAGTAATGTGTTTAGCAGGACATTCACCTGGGCTTCCATGGGATGTACGGTGTAATTGAAGGCATTGTGACATCTTGGACTACATGAATGTCATTAGGGACTACTTGTGACCCCTTTTGCTTGATGTCTTACTCAACACCGATGTCATCTTCCAGCAGGATAACTGTGAGTGTCACATACCCAGAATCATTCTGCAATGGTTTGAGGAGCGTGAGACTGAAGTCACGTTGATGTCTTGGCCATCAAATTCAGCTGCTATCGGGCGCCAGTTATGCACTCACAAACCAACCGCCCATGAATTACGAGAAATGTGTGACCTGTGCGTAGGCAACTGGTGCCATCAACCTTTGGAAACGTATCACGTATTTGTCGAATCCATGGCATGCAGCATCACTGCTGAATTGTTTTCCACAATTAGGAACACTATAAATAACACAAGCACAATTGCTATGGTGCGACGCACTTGCACAAAACGACACTGGTGGATCCATTATTTTCAAGACAATGTGAGCTGACACACTGATGAAAGTAAGCACAAAAGAATTCCAGAATGCACAACGTTTAAGCCGGAGGCTCCACTGTGGGTATTATGTGGCGTAGAACCTTAAAACACACTTATAGAGTAAGAATTAACATTTATTTCCACACTGAACAGAGCAAATACAGAAGTGGATGTTGAACATGGCGCGAGCGAACAAAGACACAATGCAAAAGCCAAAGAACATAATGGAGGAAGTATCACTTCGTGTCAGAGACACCACTCACTGATGTTGCCTGCTGTATACCTGATGGGCCAGCTACATAATTGCTTTGCGCCCTTTTTTTGCTTCCTTTTCGATGCTGCTCTGGGTGAAGTATTCGGTCGATACTGGACATGGATTCCTTTCAACGTGAAATTTTCTCTGACTTGCATTTTCTATAGTTTTGAGCATATTTTCGAGGCATATGAGGCGATATACTCCACTATTTTGTGATTTTCAATTTAATAGCAATTATCACTTTTACTCTGGTGAGAGAGTGGGGGGGGGGGGGGGGAAGTAATTTAGAATGTATAAGCAATTCCCATACCTGTTTAGCAAATGTGAAGCATTATTGAGGTAGCTAGTAATAAATAGTGTATAATCGTCGTCGATATTGTTTCTATTGTACATAGTTATTGCCATACATGATATAAAACAATTGTTTATTGGGGCTAATGTTGGAGAATGCAAGGGTACATTTCGATAATCTTTTCAACATGCCAGATATTAGAATATTTAATCACTGACATATCATATGGAATGAAAGAATACTTACTTTTCTAAAGTGAAGACAGTAGCCCGAGTAACACAAATAAAAACATAAATTTTACATATTTTTATGTCTAAGAGTCAAAATTTAAATGGCGTTCACATCAAAATGGGCGTGTTGTTGAAGACGAAGACAAGCTTTAAACTAAATCCACAACGAAACTGCATTAAGAATTAAAATCTTATTATAATTCCGTTACCAGCCAATCTAGTTCCAAGTTACATGTTGTACGATCTACTTTTAATATGTAAGAGCGGTAATAATCAATACTGACATAGTTACCCCTAGAAAATCATCTTCACCCTCGCTGTCTGATTTGACGAATTGGGATCGTGAAGATTAATTTTGAAAGGCTCCATTAGCGAAACTCTGTCGACTTCCTTTTTAAAATCTTTCTCCTGCCGTGTTTCTGAATGTCTGACGCAGTTTTCCCTTGCAAAGGTGATAACGCTGATCCCTCCTTCATGTGTAAGTCTGTAGACGTCAGCAATCCGAACGGTGCTATTTCTTTCTGTGATATGGGCTTTTAACCTCCGCCCGTAAGAGCTCAATAGGATTGTAGTGACAGTGATATAGCAGTAACCCGATTACTCGGTGACCATGCAGTTTTGTAAGTTCATCTGTCTCGTAAGTGCGGTATTTAGGCTTGTATGCATTTACGAGCGCAAGTAACTATATCTGGATTATGAAGCAGTTTGAGGAAGCCCATCAGATGACAATCATGAAATAACTTCATCCTTTCAGATGTCTAAAGTAGGAGCATTATTCACTTGCACAGAGTGCATTTTCTTCACCAGGAACGGCTGAAGCTATTGTACAAAACCGCCACTTGAAGACAGTATAAGCCATTTGAGAGTGGTAGTCATCTGAATGCTTTGATTCTGATGCTTTAAATATTAATTTACTTTTCGTATGAAGCCTGTCTCAGCAAAACAAGGTGTCTCCCTTTGCTCACAGGAGCTTTCAAGTCTTTATCATTCTCACTTATCTTCCACCATATTGGCTTCAATGGTTCTGGTTCACGTATGTTTCATTAAGATAATAAATACATGATTTTCCATCATGTTTTATCTCGTACATTGCTCTCAAGAACACAGTTCTTACACACACTGGCAAACAGCGAGCAGAGCAGCAGTGACAGAAGAGCCAATGACCATGAAGTCAGCACGTCAGGAGAAGTCATCGCCATCCCCATATAAGCGGAAGCTGTCAATTCAGCCGTCAGGGCATCACCCGACTGACTCACGTGTTTCTCAATTGTCACATGTGATCAAAGGCCCTTGCCTACATTCCAAGAGCCAATGACCGATGTTACGAAGATCCTTCGAGAAGCTTTTCAACGTGACAGAAGAGGCAATGACCGTGAAGTCGCTCACCTCCAGTGAACTGAAGTGAATAAATACGCGAGACGCAGTGGGCCCGAGAGGAGTAGTTTTCAGTTCAGTTTCGGTGCTGAAGACCATCATGCAGGAAGAGACTACATTGTACACAGAAGCACCAAGTCCACCACTGTGATGGAATAGCAAGCCACAGCCTCACTGCCAGAAGACAGAAGTAAAAGTTATTCGAAGACTGATTTTTATGCACCCGGATGACTCGTGAGGACAGGAAGGAGACGGCCTCACATCAGCAGTCACCTGTGAGCTGGTGATGAAGATCTGTCAGCCGAAGACTGCCAAGCTGGAGCCCATTGTTCGAGTCCGGGACACTGGCCTTCCCCTGCCGCGCCGCTCCGCTGGCCGACGCACAACACTGACACACGTGGTCGCTTAGAGAAGAGAAACGCTGGGACGCCACATCCAAGGTATCACCATCTGATGCACGATTTTGTTCTCAATAATTAAATGGGCCACCTCACGAGGCGCGTCTCCAGTCAACTGGGCGAAACGGCGACTTGAGATACACACAGCCACGCTAATCAGACGCCGCCGCTGCCGCAGCAGAAGGCTTCGCAAACAACACAGCTGCCGCTCTCCCAGCCGGAACATCCAGTAAGGAAACAGTTGTACAAAACTTTCAATAAAAGTTATCTTATGTAAAAATGCTGTTTCATTCTACCTCATAACCGAGCCAAGGAAGAACCCACCCTGCCCACATGTTGTTAAGAGAGAAAAAGTAATTTATTTAGTGTTTTTCATCCTGACATAATGCTTTAGAATCAAATGCCGTTTACAGTAATGCTCATCCTGACAATTGACTAGCATCAAAAGAGAAAACTCAGTTACAGTTTGTATTTCAATCCCAGGTTCCGTAATATTCTAAGCATGGTATATTTGCTGCCATTGAAACTGTCGGCTTCTTTCATGTCTAAACATAGTTTATCTGCGGCAGGATATTCGCCTTTGCTATATAAATCAAATATTTTGCGCCGTAATACATTCTTGTTCAAATCGTCGGCTCACTTACGAATTTCTCTGGATTTTGGCGCTTACCAGGTGACATAGAAATTAGTGATTTGTTCTCTTCAGCCAATGCATTGGATCCCTTGCGCTCCTTTGAACAATTTCCAACCCGTTACTGCATACCTCAGTCGTTCATTTTCGGCACTTGGCAACACCGGAAGACCCATTGTGATCGGTTGTAGATGCTGCAACCAACTCCCATCTACAGAACGTATACTCGTGAAACACTAATTCTCTCACATGCTTGTGTAATACTCGGTGAGATTTGCTTTCACCACTCATATTGATCAGATTGCCTGGCAAACATGGTCCACGTAGTTCGAAATGAACTTGGGGCGCACGCTAAGGCTGACTGTCTGCTGTTGGTTAGTAGGTAACGTATCGTGTACGTGCTTGTGTGCATCCATGCCACACCAACCAAGTTACGTAGCATGTACTGTAGTAGTGCTCTGCAAGTTCATCACAGTGACATCAGAATCAATGCCCTAGCTAAGCACGTGTCGAAGATATACCGAACTAGAGCATTATACAAATCTTAACGGGCATCCGAGAATTAGGGACGAATTTGAATTTTGCGCCATTTTGTCATGTGATGGTTGGCAGCCGAGGTTTTTCCACATTTGTTATCTACAATCCTTCCGATTAGTAATCTGATAGTTTTTGTATGGAAAGCGTTGTTGTTTGATATTTATTTTCGTCATGGAGCAGATGGCAAATGAGCAACATATCCAAGTGATAAAAAGTGAAAGTCCTACGGCAACTATTCGTCAACTGCGTGTGACACTTGAACGTACTGCTGCTCTAACCGAAACATCAATTCAGAATTTGATCCAGAAGTTTGAGACCACAGGTTCTACTTCAGGCGTTATGAAAATAGGACGACGGCGCACTGTTCGAACACAAGAAAACCCTGCTGTTGTGCGTGACAGTGTGACCATAACCCCAGAAAATCGGTTTGCCGACGAGCTCAACAATTGAATTTATCACCAAGTTCATTGCATGAAATCCTTTCAAAAGATCTGAAAATGCATGAGCACAAGATTCATCATACACAAGAGCTGAAGCGTGCAGATCATGGAGAGAGTCATTGATTTGCTCAACGGGTCTTGGCGCAACAAGCGGAGAGTGAGAACCTCACAGAAAGAATAATTTTCTCAGATCAGGTACACCTCCACCTCTGTGGGTACGTCAATAATCAGAACTAAAGAATTTGGCGTAACGAAAATCCGTGAGTGACTGTGGCAGATGAGATGCATCCACAATGCACGACTGTGTGGTTTGGGTTCTAGGTGGGAGGAGCGATCAGCCCATACTTCTTTGGTAATGATGAGGGGGCTGCCGTCACAGTGAATGGCGACTGTTACCGAAACATCCGGAACCGCGCGACCGCCACGGTCGCAGGTTCGAATCCTGCCTCGGGCATGGATGTGTGTGATGTCCTTAGGTTAGTTAGGTTTAAGTAGTTCTAAGTTCTAGGGGACTGATGACCACAGATGTTAAGTCCCATAGTGCTCAGAGCCATTTGAACCATTTGTTACCGAAACATGCTTTCTGATTGGTTTTTTCCCATTATTGATGAAAATGACAATCTTTTAGTTTCAGCAAGATGGTGCGACATGTCATACATCCCGTGAAATGATTGTTCTGGTGAATTAAAAGTTCCCTCAAAAAATTATTTCGCCTCATTACTTTTTTGTGGGGATTTGTGAAATCGAAAATGAACGTGAACAAACCACAAACAATGCACCAATTGAAAGGTGAAAGTAAATGGGTTATTAACAGCATCACGCCAGATGTTAGTGAATGTGTCATCGAGGACTCCACTTTATTCGTTGCCATGGTCGTATGGAGGATATAATTTTTCGTCCATGAATGAGAGAAGTTACTTAATGTGTTTGTAAAAACAGATAACATCTTCAATAAATGTTGTATGTTCTGTGGCACTTTGGTATTCGTCCCTACTTCCCACACACCCTTCATTTGCAACAATCACGCTGGTACGATGACGTTACGAGCAAAACAAATGCTGCGCGAGAGGCCCGTACAGACTTGATCTGCCCATTGTGGGCTCAACCATTGTTTATGCAGTATTAGTCTCGCAGACAATTTTTTCAGCCATGTTCATGTCACACATCGAACGCAAATTTTTACAATGCTTATGAATGCCGTGTACAAAACCGAGCATACATCTGAACGGAACATGTTTGTATTAACTTTGTAAGTACATTATAATCTGCAAGGCGCTTATAGGCAAGCGTTACATCTTTCCGTAATCACGCGACTTTGGAGACAATGTATGTGTGTTGGCTACAAAAATGCTGTCCTGCGCATCTGAATTCTCAGCCCATCGATATTCCAGTCTTGTGATCACACACCACGTTAGTCTCCTGATTCTTTGATGGGGAAAAACATAGGATTATGCTTCCTAGCGTGCACTCAATTGATTTGTCGTTTAACGATTACTTTTTCTTCCCATATATTAAACAAAAATGATGTGGACAGGGTTTTCGATCGCATCAGGAAGTTATTAAATCCTTGTTACGGAATTTTTCTAACTTACTCTGAGTAGGTAGTACAGAGTTTCATGATCAGAATTTTTTAACTTACTCTGCGTATGTAGCAGGTACTTGCATCGCAGTTTTCAATATTTGTTTATGTTATACAGCCAGAAATATATTAAATTTACACTGTGAAACAAATGTCTCAAACCTACTGTGTGCATGACATGACAGAGTCTCACACATAAGTCTTATGTGCAACCAATGTGCAACAAAGGGGGGGGGGGGGGCGGGGGGGGGGGGAGGTATGTAATTTGGTAGAATGGGACGACACTTTCCAGTACAGGGTACAATATTGCAAATTACGAACAATACTAGTAGACAATTTTCGATGTTATTCAATGTTATTTATGTATTCGCGTGTTATAATACTCACCATAATATTTATAACAAGTCATGCTTAAGAGTAATTTCAGATCTGACAGCTAATATAACTACGAAATTATTAGATGATGAAAATACGTTGTCAATATAAGTGTGGTATCACATGTCGATACCATCCAATGGGCGTCATACCAACGGAATTTAAGTTTACATAAGATGCCGATAGTTGTTGCACGGGCTATGGTGGATCCAACGATGCACGCCCACTGAGACACAGCTCCAACTCCTCCGTACTTCCAACGCCATCTGTTGCTGCAATATAGGACAGTCGGTCGCAGCCGCTCAGCCTGGTCGTGTTTGGAACCACTTTTCTTTAGGATGTTATGCAGAAGCTGCCTCACCACTGCTCTAGCTCCATGTTGTTGCAATAGCAGGACTCTGTTTCTTACAGCATTATTTGTGATGTCTTCATTCGTTTGAAGAAATACAAGTTAAGTAAATCTTCTGTTTACTATGTTAACTTATTCAGTTATCATTTCTGCTGCTGTTCAGCATTCCTACAACAACAGTTGCCACACTGTTGGGTATGAATTCATACAAAGCAGTAAGAACATAAACATTACACTCCATCTTATACTCCATTTGCACAGGCATAGCAAAGATGCAACAGTATCAACCAACTGCCGTGTCATCCTCAGCAGATAGGCATTGCTGGGTGCAGATATGGAGAGGTGTGTGGTCAGCACATGGCTCTCCCACTCGTTGTCAGTTTTTGTGACCAGAGCTGCTGCTTCTCAACCAAGTGGCTCATCAATTGGCTTCACAAGAGCTGGATGCACCTCACTTGCCAGCAGTGCTCAGCAGACCAGAACAGTCAGCCATTCAAGTGCTATAAAAATCTGACAGTGATTAACTTTGGTGATCTGATGGGAACCAGTGTTAAAACTGTGGCAAGCCATTGGAAAGGACATAAACAATATTTAATCGTATAATGTTTTTGCAGTAAAGAGCAATTGTGTAGTGAAATGTATCTTGTATGAATATTACAAATTATTGATGTCAATATAATAGAGGGAAACATTCCACGTGGGAAAAATTATATATAAAAACAAAGATGAGGTGACTTACCGAACGAAAGCGCTGGCAGGTCGATAGACACACAAACAAACACAAACATACACACAAAATTCTAGCTTTCGCAACCAACGGTTGCCTCATCAGGAAAGAGGGAAGGAGAGGGAAAGATGAAAGGATGTGGGTTTTAAGGGAGAGGGTATGGAGTCATTCCAATCCCGGGAGCGGAAAGACTTACCTTAGGGGGAAAATGTCTGCTTGTGTCTGTATGTGTGGATGGATATGTGTGTGTGTGCGAATGTATACCTGTCCTTTTTTCCCCCTAAGGTAAGTCTTTCCACTCCGGATTGGAATGAATCCTTACCCTCTCCCTTAAAACCCACATCCTTTCATCTTTCCCTCTCCTTCCCTCTTTCCTGATGAAGCAACCGTTGGTTGCAAAAGCTTGAATTTTGTGTGTTTGTTTGTGTGTCTATCAACCTGCCAGTGCTTTCGTTTGGTAAGTCACCTCATCTTTGTTTTTATATATAATTATTACAAATTATTGTTAGAATTCTTTTATGCATGTTAAATTAGCAGCATTTTTAAAAATAACATGAAACGTTATTGGCAAATGCAATTTTATACGATTTTACATAATATATTTGTACAACCCTAAGTTAAACTTGTAGTTCTGTTAGTTAATGTTCATTTGTTTTTGACAAACTGGAATAATATTGATTGTATATCAATAAAAGTTGTTTCCAGTAATGGAATGCTGTGTATTGGGTAGTCAAAACTGTACAGTACAGTTGTTTTAACTTCAGAATTCAACACACATTGCTAGTAATAATCTATGGTTAACTCTCTAACAACTTTTTGATGTGTTGATAAACTGTGAATATTCTAATGGCTTTGGACAACAATTTAAGTGCGAAGTAAATATACTAAATTCCACTTCTTTTACGAGATGACTTACTTGAGATGTTCAGCCGAACTCCTTTGCTGACTAGCCTGCTGCTGCAAACTCTCTTTTCTCTTCTTCTTTGAATTACCGGTGTGTTGCTAGGTACAGGAATTTCTTAAGACACTTTTTACTTATAAAAATAAGTAGACATAAAAATTTTCATTTCCTTCAGTTAGTGATGTATATTAAACTTCAGACATATTACAAATCTTACTCTTCACATAAACATATACTTTTCTGTAAGTCTCTCATGTCTCCAAACGTCAGAAACAAACTAATATACATATAAGAGAAAGTTGCCTTAACGTCATGCCCATTCTCGGCATGAATCTTAATACATGTCTTCCCTTCAACAAGTCTAAGACAAGAGATTTTTTCTCAATTGTTCTCATTATTATAACAATGGTCACTGATACAGTTAGCACAGAATAGCATAGAAGCTCCATGGTTCTTTTGTACACTTTCACTTAAACTTCCATGGACCGCCTGACAAGTACTTGTTGCTGTTCGACAGCCACATCTACATTCTTCTCATGACTGAATTTCAAACCTGCACACACAAGCATGTGAAAGTAGGATTCTATCATCCCACACTCACTTCTAAAATATCATGTGTTCGAGAAGGTAGAAGGCTGAGTGGTTCTAGAATTTACACAGAAATTCTCGAAACACTACATATCCTCCCTCAGATCGGACACACAATACTTTATTCACAATCATTACGTAAATAATATCACTCGTAACAACATTTCATATCATAACAATATACTTTTCTTATACATGTTTGTACATACTTCTTTCACTTCAACAACAATCTCTTTTTCTCTCTAGAACAATTTTTAGCTGAGTGTTTCTTTATTCTGTTCTTACTTTACTTTGATATTAAGATATGAGCAGTCACTTGAGGTTCTCCTACAACACCTGACGATTCTCACGTTGCGACAGGCTTATTAGTCTATAATTTCAATGTTTGTGTCGAAACGTATTTTTGTGCGTATGCGGATGTGTGTTCGTGTAGTCTGTTTCTTTGGCCTTCTTGGCTAAAGATAAGATGCAGGTTACTAGAAACCACGAAAACCAGGAAGGACTTCAGTGATAGAAGTTTGTAAAAATGGAAAGAGGGGGGAAAATATATAGATCCTAAAATGAGAAGTAAGAAAGGAAAAAAAAATAGATATGGCTGCTAAGTTCTAAGAAGAGAAAGAAGATTGCCCCAAAGACAGGAAACCCTTCCCACCCCCTTTTCCCAGGATCCCTACCCCTCAGGTACTTGAGTGAGATGCCATAGGAGGTTTGGTGTTAAATTGTCTCCTACGGAATGAACATTCCCACCCTCACCCTTGAGGCCCCCGAAGGAAATATTAGCAACTCTATGGAAACGGCAAATGGTGAAGAATCAGGCACACTTGTTTACGAGGGTTCTCTGAAAGGTGTGATGTGTATTTTGTGTTAGCCATGATTTATTTACTCTTATAAACCATGCTTTTATTTACAATGCACACCCCTTTCAAAACCTATACAAACCCTCCCATTTACATCACATCTCATAAAAGGTATAAAATACTCTATACAAAATAGAAAATTTATACACTTTGGTTCAAATGGCTCTGAGCACTATGGGACTCAACTGCTGTGGTCATAAGTCCCCTAGAACTTAGAACTACTTAAACCTAACTAACCTAAGGACAGCACACAACACCCAGCCATCACGAGGTAGAGAAAATCCCTGACCCCGCCAGGAATCGAACCCGGGAACCCGCGCGTGGGAAGCGAGAACGCTACCGCACGACCACGAGATGCGGGCGTATACACTTTGGTATCACAGTTGTTTAATTATTCACGCCATATTATATTATCCATAAATATAATATTCTATTCATTTTATTTTATGTCGATATCACTCTCTTTCTTATTCTGTGATTCTTCTAAGTTTTCTTTATCTTGTAGTCATATTCAGTCTTTTAAGCACTATGATTATAGGATAGTTTAAGATGTTAGGAATAGATGACAGACTAGTTTCAGATTTTAAAGGAATTCACTGCAGGGAAACTATTTTGGAAGAAACACTGAAAACAACTCGGGATCTGACGTTCGTCACTCCACTTGTTAACTCAGAATGTTAATGTCCCTGGGAGAATATAGGACACCGCCCGGATCCCATGGATCTGATATTAACTTTTCTTGTGCACTGGCAGATCAATATCTTTCTTTAAATTTCCTTTGGAAGTCTCCCCAAGAAGAAAAATTCTCAATATTCACGGTTCCCCATTCTGAGGCCTTCCCTATAAGGTACCCCACAGCAAACTCGATCCTTTTAGAATCTTCCCAATTCTTTGGCAAAGCTTGGTTGAATCTTTCAAAAAGTGGGTCGGATGTACATCCCCATCTGGCTTAAATTTAGGGAATTGCCTGGATAATCCTGAATTAGCCCCCAATTGCAGATCAGTCATCACTTCAGTAGTTAATACCACATTAGGTGAAGTTACCCTTTTGTCTACTTTATCATGGATAAGCTTTAATTCTTTCCACAGGTCATCTATACCTTTCCTGGTATCATTAAGTTCAGAAGATAAAACAGGAGATACTTTTCCGGATGTTACTCTCTTGGTAACTTTTCAATCTATAATTTCTTCAACCTGTTCCTCCGAACTACTTACACTTATGATATCAGAGTTTGCTAATTTCTGTTTGAAGTTCCTTTCCACATTATGTACTCATGTATTAACACCTGTAATTTGCGAATGAATTATTGGCATTAAATAATCCTGCTTATCGACACACTCCTTCAAAGTACTCAACCCTTGCTTTACAGCATTAAATTTAAAATTGCTCAAATTTTCAAAGGATCGTAACTTTTCTTTAAGCTCTGATTCTACACTATTACATTTGTCTTAAGTATCTAATTCTAACGTGAAAATTATCATTCTGCTTCTGACTAAATTCGGCGAACATTTGATTTACACGAATGGTCAAAGAACTAGCCAATTCATTCTTTAAATTCTCTACCTTACTATTTAAGGTGTTGAATTCAGTCTTTAAAGTGTCCATGCCTTCGCATAGATTATGAAATTCTTTGCTTTGTGAGTCGACTTTGGTATTTAACAAATCTATATTTGCTGCTTGACTACTTAAGGTTTCACTTTGGTTATTTAGTTGAGAATGTACTGGGTCTATTTTTTCACCTAGAGATGCATTTTGAGCACTTGAAGCTGCACTTTGGGCTTTGATTAAATTTTCTATCCCGGCCCATTCTGGCACTTCCTTACTAACTCTCATGGCCATAGCTGGTTCTTGACTTTCCTCGGCTTGTTGTACGTTATCCATATTCTTGCAAGCTTGATCTTGTAAGCATTTAACTAATTTTAAGTATGGCAACTACAATAATAAAATACACTGAACAGTTTGTACCACTTTGTACTGAAACAATAAAGTTTTGTTTTATGCTCACCCAGTGGAGAATTTTCGCTACATCGGTGAGCGGATGCGGAGGCAGATCAGCACTGGTGAACAGCAACTGGTGCCAGCGGCATCAGATGTTGGTTTCCACGTCTGCGTCCCCACAATGTATATGAGAGCTCTACACTCCTCGCACCGGATCTTCTTAATCAAAGTGTTGTAGGTGTATTTCTTCTTAGAGAAACACAATGGAATCTTCTTCTCTATTTCTCAATTCAAAATTTTGTTCCTTTATATACTTGAGCATGTTCCATTGTCTCGTAGTAGATTCTTTGTCGTATTTGGTTTAGTTGCTATGGCAACAACCAATAGCTTCTTTCCTCGTTTTTTGGTCTTAGGATTCCTGTATTTTCAATCCTTTCTCACTGGTCACCACATTCTAACATTTTTGACAACGATTTAAAAAGCCTTCTCTTCTAAAACTGTGCTCTTTTGGCAACACCATCAGTATATTTGGATTCCATGTGCAATAACAAAGTCACACTTT
Source organism: Schistocerca americana (assembly GCF_021461395.2). NCBI lineage: Eukaryota > Metazoa > Arthropoda > Insecta > Orthoptera > Acrididae > Schistocerca > Schistocerca americana. The sequence continues at coordinate 407,567,406 of NC_060121.1, read as the reverse complement.
CAATATAAATATATACTGTTTAGTAAGTCTCTCGTGTCTCCAAATATCAGAAACAAACTAATATACATATAAGAGAAAGTTGGCTTAACACCATGTCCATTCTCAAGGTGAATCTTAATACACATCTTCCCTTCAACAATGCTAAGACAAGAGTTTTTCTCAAGAGTACCTTCTCAACTGTTTTTGTTATTATAACAATGGTCGCTACTGACACAATTAGCACAGGATAGCATAGAAGCTCCATGGTTCTTCTGTACTCTTGCACTAAAACTTCCATGGATCGCCCGACAAGTACTTGTCGTTGCCATTCGACCGCCAAGTCTACATTATTCTCATGACTGAATTTCAAACCTGCACACACAAACATGTAATGTACAGTAGGTAGGATTCTATCATCCCACACTCACTTCTAAAATATCGTGTGTTCGACATGGTAGATGGCTGATTCTAGAATTTACACAGAAATTCTCGAAACACTACAATATGAGTTCCATTCAATGCTGATTTGTGGTCATTGTAAATGTTAAATACACATAACTCATACACATACACAGTTCACTTTGAGAAGGAAACAGTTAATCCAATCTTCAGTTTTATAATAAAATTAAAAATCGTAAGAATTCTGCATTTCTTTTTATGTTACACAATTGCTCAGCCTTAAATATTCATAGATTCAATCTTTCTCACCACAGTCACCATGTGAAATGTGATTCATGTACTGAATATTCAAAACGAAAATGATGGACATTTGCTTTTCAGTAAATCTATTCTCCTCTGGAGTGTCAAAAGTGACCGTGTCAACACGCATCAAAATTGAACTTACTCTGTTTTGATTTTCAACATTTTCAATAGTAAAATTGTCCTTTAATCATAATGAATTAGTGTTTTCTTATCTTCTGAATTTATTTGCTTCAAGTAACTTCTGTCATTCTCAAATCTTACAGCAACAAACATGAGATATCGAACCTGTTGGTTACCAACTAAATGTTTTCCAAGCATGTTGTTCTATATACTAATGTCCAATGCTTAACTGGCTAAATGCATGTTTGCTTTGTGGACACCCAGTATCCATTGCTGAGCATACTCTACATTCAGTCTCAAAGGGATCTGAGTGTCTGCTACCAAGTATTAGCATCCCAGAGCTATCCTTGCATGTGAGCACCCTTCTGGGCTGGGACTTTTATTGTATAAATGAGTACAGATATCTGGTTTGATCAACAGCTAAGCTTGTGCTAAAACAAAACATTTAGATTAAACATATCTTTTTGTTAGTATCATTCTGCTTCATCTTAATCTAAGCACATTGCGATGACGTACTATGAGGTTCTCCATGGTCCTCCATGTGGTACTGGTGGCTCCATGCAGGACCTGCTGTGAAGCAGGAATTTCTGCTGTCAGATTCCATCCACTGCATTCTGCTGAAGGAGTACCATAAGTAAATAATGAAATACAAAACAAATATTTGAATATATAGGGAATATATCATCTACATATTAATAAGAGTCTTGTCTAATTTAATTATTATTAAAATTATAATGAAAGTAGTTGTACATACACTTACTCATTAATAGAAAATTTTGCACCTATAATCATTTATAGAAAATTTCGCACCTCAATGTTTGAAAAAATTTGTGAATTAAATTAATTCTGATTCTTTATCCTCAATAAACGTAGCTGCTTCATGACCAAATCGCTCGTATCAACATGAACAACCTCAGAGGAACTATCCTGGAATTTACCTTAAGTGATTTAGGGAAATCACTGAAAAGCTAAATTTGTATGTTCAGCCAAGGATTTGAAGCAGTGCTGTTTTTCTCATAGGAGGCTTTTGTCTCTCACGACAACCTCACATATCTTGTCCACAAGTAAATCCCTTGGGTAATATCTTTCTCTCGTCTTCTTACAAATAGCGACACTGCTTTCCAGAAACTAGGCAGAATTCCCCCTCCTCCCGCCCCTCCCTCCTTTTCACAAAGTTCTACTTACTTCTCAAATGGCCTGATATAAAATGGCATTTCAAAAAGTAAGTTACATATTATTAATGCAGGTCAGATAACTTTTATTAACTATAGCACTACTTGTCAAAGTGACACACACATGTCACTATTTTTCAACATGGGCACTGTCTGTAAGGGATGGCCAGAATGTTTTACCAGTTGTTCAAGTTCTTGATGATAGGAATCTGCTCCTTGCTCCATGAGTATTTGAGAACTGATGTGTGAACATCCTCATCATTGAAAAAATCTTTTTTTCCGAAGATGTTCTTTAGCTTGCTGAAAAGATAGAAACCATGTAGTTCAAGATCTATGCTGTATGACAGCTCGGCATCATCAGTGTTGTGATTCCTTGGCCAAATTTTTGGCACCGTTTTATGTTGGCTGGATGGACATTGAATTTGATCCATGTACCATCAGATTTAGACGTTTTGCCCACAAGATCATACTGCACTGCATACTTCAACTTTGGTTTGTGTTTCCAGTTGACATGCCATTCCACTCACACACTGAATACACCTGTCATCAGTACAGCAGCAGGACTGTGTCTTCAGGGAACATGAACATATATTGTCTTCTGGTACCCTTGTTAGGCAATGATCTTAGTGTGGGACAACATGTGTTATTTACTTTTGAAATCCCTACCAAGGCTTTATCAAGTTGAGATAATCCCTGTCTGATATCCTCTCCACACCAACCACTTTCACCTTCCATTCCTCTCCTAACCTCCATAACAGCCTTATTAAACTATATGACTTTTTCAGACAACCATTCTCATTCCAAGGTTCCTACCTATGCAGTTGTTCTCACTGCAAAACATGTGCCATGCACCAACACACTACCGTTTACTTCAGCCCACAGCAACAAAGACAAAGGGACTTGTGATATAATCATGTTATATACTAACTAAAATGTTTTCTAAACATGTTGGTCTATATAGTAATGACCAATACTAAACTGGCTGACCACGTGTTGGCTTTCTGGACTCCTAGTATCCATTGCTGAGCATACTCTACAGCAAGTCTAAAGGTATGTGAGTGCCTGGTAGATAACATAGACTATTCGAATTTTCCTACCAAGTACTAGCATCCCAGAGCTGTGGAGATGGGAACTTACACTCCAACATATCCCTGCATATGAGCACCATTTTGGGCTAAACTTCCATTAACATACAATTGCTCCTTTTATTTTAAGTATTTATTTTATAATTTTTATTAATTTATTTAATTTTCAATTATTTTTGTGCTCCTTTTTATATTCATCCCTCTCTGCACCCCATTCTCCCTTTTTCCACATCTCCTTTATTCCTCAATTTGTACGACCAGACAAGAATTTGACTCAGTCCTGTTATTCTCATAAGAGGTGATAACTGTAATTCTTGGGTCTACTTGACCTGCCTCTCCTTTTTGACCTTCCCCAACCTATATCTCTTCACCACATGAGGAAGAAAATAACAGTTGCAAAAGCTCGGATAGTTTTTTGTTTTTCAGCAGTACATTTTGCCCTCTGTGATGACAAGAGCTAGCCAGTCATTATGTCTCCAAATTTTGTATGTCGCCAGGTTTATTACTGAATTACAGCACTCTAAAGATCCATTCAATGTAGTACTCATTTAGATCCATTGATTTGGTTGTTCTTTCTCACATTATGCATGTAGTCATTTCTTCTTTTTCTGTGACTTACAAATAATGTTTATAAGCATAGCTAATTTGTAGACATATTTGTAAGTTTTCCATTGTCCTGTAGTATTATGAGAAGCTCATGTTTCTTAACTGACTAGATTCTTATGTTTTGATTGAAAAGACCAAATGTATTATGATTGTTACCTTTGGTAGTGTGTGCTGCTGTTTTTAATTTCTTTACTGAGTGTTGCAACCATACCTGTAGTTTATTCGACACCTCTCTTTATCAGAAACAAATGAAAACATTACACGTAGGTCATGCCATGTTTGATGCTAAGTGGGGGAGTGGAATATCAGTCATACCCATATATAATTGCCCCACTATGGTGAGTGAGTCTTGAAACTCTGCATTTGCACATTCAACAGAAAGTTTACCCATATAGTTCAAAGAGTGACAACTTCTGCACTACCAAAGCTAATGATATCTCCTTCCCAGTAGGTTGCTTCAAAATATCATGTGTGGAAAAAATATAAGTTGGCCATTTCTTACCTCTATGTGGCAGTTTTCACATTTGTCCATTGTGGAAACATTTTTGCCAAGACATAATTTAGTGATGACTGTCAACAGGGAGTTACATGTATACAACTTTTTGCTGTTTTATTCAGTCAGAAATGACTGATTTATGATTTTTATTTTATGGAAGGTGCATGTGTATGTGATACACAAATAGTACTGAGTTCGCTAAATGTTTGGTTACTAAATATTTTTCAACAACAAAATGATGGTTCTCGTATGTAATATAACTGTTAATATCACAGTGACTGCCAGAGATTAAGTTAAATTGAAGTACATTGCTGTGGCTGCTTCTGCATATTAATGTGTAACTGGGTTGCCCTTCATGAGTGAAGTGGCAAAATGTTGTGTGAATGAATTAATGGAAGGAAGTCCTGCTGTTCCTGTTTGTTCTTATTCAGAATGTCCCTAATAAAGTTTGAAAATTTCTTTTTGTATGACTACTGCTGTTTTTAGCAGATGTCTGCTTATAACAGCCATACAGTGGGGCTGGGTTCAAATCCTCGATATGTCAAAGATGTCAGAGATTTTCTCTGCTTGGGGACTGGGCATTGTGTTAACATCATTACCATTTCATCATCGTCGATATGCATGTCGCCCAGTGATGTGTCAACTCAAAAAACGTGCAACTCGGCAGCTGAACCCCCCGGGTGGGGACTCCCAGTTTTTTGGAAGCTGAACATCGTAAACATTATCTTATTCAAATTTACAAGTCCTATTGTGCATGGAGCCACACTGTATTATCAGGCGAAATGAATTTGGTTCTTCCATGTGTTTCCGAATTGTTATTCATTTACTAATGTCATATCACCAATGTGAAGTGTTTTCTATTTATTCTCAGACTGCAAGTTGCATAGAAGAAATAACATTTTATTAGCCTTATAATAAGGTTTTCTCCCCACTCCTTTTAAGACTGGAACTGGGGAAGGATGACTGATTACATGCTTCTTTGAATGAGCGTTTACTACTGCAAATAGGACGTCATAGCTCCTGTTGTATCACTATGTTTTTCATTAATTTTGTGGAGTGGGGTTGTTAAACCATTTATTGAACAGTTCAGATATAGCCTGATTGCTTTGTGTGATGTGTCATAGCAAGTAATTCCAAAGGAATGGTGAGGTTGAGTAATAGCTTATTTTGTGTGATGTCTCAGCAAATTTTCAAAGAAACAGAGAGATTGATTAAGCTATGACCTTTGCCTTTATTTTTTTTTTACTGCCTTAATTGTGACATTGCTGTGTGTTTGAACTGGGATGTAATTGGTGATAGGTTTTGTGTGTGCAAAACTGTGATGAGTAGTTGGTAATTTCTATACTGTAATAATTTCTTTCGTTCTGTTTAGGTCATTGGTTCATCTCTAGAATGGCTCCTTATAAATACAAGAATTTGGAAGATTCAATACAAAAAATTTTGAAAGGGACTGTGACACTTAGTGATGAAGAAAAGAAGAGATACAATAAATATCTGAAAGAGGTATTATTCCAAAGTGTTTTGCTATCACTGATTCATTTGTACTATTTCTACTCTCTTGTTCTGATTGTATTATATATAAAATATAAGTTAACAGTAACAAATAGTTCACATATATCAGTTTACAGATCTTTCATATTTCTCTGCAGCATTCCTTTGTAACAATGGGTTGCTCATCATCATATCTTAACAGACAGTAAATTAACATTCCTTTCAGTGGAAGCTGACAGCAGCTTGAGACCAATAAAAATGCTGAAACTTGGTATTTATCCATTGTTAGCAAAGAAGAGATTGAGCTTTAGCCACTCTTCTATAGGACACTGAACCGTAACATAAATCTGTCTTGTTATTCATTATCTGTAATGATAGCTCAGTGAGAATAAATTCATATTGGAGATGACACAACTTCTAACAAGTTAAAAAATCTGTGTACATTTTTTTATATGAACCTATGCATGTTTCAATGTATTGCATCAAAAGTGCATGAACACATGATATTGTGTATGGAACCGGGGACCTAGAAATGACGGAGAGGCTTCGTCCCCACCGTAGCCCGCAGTGGTTCACAACCCCACAACAGGCTACAGCAGTCCACTCACCCCTCCGCCAACCCACACTGAACCCAGGGTTATTGTGTGCTTTGGCCCCCAGTGGACCCCCCCCCTCCCCCCTCCCGGGAACATCTCATACCAGATAAGTGTAACTCCAAATGTTTGCTTGGTAGAGTAATTATTGTGTACGCTTACGTGAAGACAGTGTATGTGCAGCAATTGCCGACATAGTGTAACTGAGGCAGAATGAGGGTACCAGTCTGCATTTGCCAAGGCAGATGGAAAACTTCCTTAAAAAGCATCCATAGGCTGGCCAGCATACCGGACCTTGACACTAATCCGCCGGGCAGATTCGTGCCGGGGACCAGCATGCCTTTCCACTTGGGAAGCAGAGCGTTAGACTGCATGGTTAGCTTGACGGGCAAACACATGATAGTTATTACATGTTATAGGAAAAGCCCTATTGCATATTTGTACTGAATGCCACAAGAAATTAATGGTTTGATGAAATATAAACTGATATTGATAGTGTATGTGTGAAGTGATAAAGCAATTGATTGCTAAGAACAATAAAAAGAAATCTGAATAAATGGTCAGTTTTTTTAGAGTTATAATTTTCTGAGAACCAAAGCGAACATCTTTAAAATCAGAAATTTATATTGACATTGGTTTCGTTGTTAGCTTTCCTCTTGTATTTATTGTCTCACTTGATGACTTCCTTACTTCTAAGTGCCTTTCTTTCCTAAAACTTTTCTATTCTTTGAATAGGGGAAAGAACGAAATTTACAAATTCACATTAATCTTGAAATGTTGTATATTGATGTGTAAGCTTCCCTACCATTGCAATTTGTGGATTGTTTGTTGTGTTTGCTGCCATATCCTTAAATCTGTCCAACATAATATTTTGGCATTCAAACTGGTAGCCAAGCCATCTTCAGTTCCAATCTGAACTTCTGAGAAATCATATCTGTCACACTTTACAGATTGTGCCAGAAGGTGTCACTGCTGTCCCATAGCAGAATGCATATGCAACGCTACCTGTGTCAAATGAGCAATATTTCACAATCCAAACAATTGCCATTGTGATAAACTGCTCTCTTGTGTTACAGGCATTGTGAGCCAATACGTATTAACGTGCTGTTTGCACACTACTTAAGAGGAATCTATTCTCTCTGTCAATCCTGTTATCTGCTAATATAATCTCTATTGTGTTGTTAATGTCAAAGTCTCAATATCAAGACATGCTAGCAACTGTATGTGTGTCCTCATATTTTAGCCATGCTTCGTGGCTAAACAGAGCTCAGCCACTTTGGTTTTGTGTACTTTTTGAAACCCTATGTGGTGATAATGTTCCATAAACGTGCCTCACACATTGAAATGAGCACCACTGCTAGTGGGTAATGTTTTTCCGAGAGAAGGAGTAGTTACCAAATTGCTTTGAGAAGATAAGGATTTTGTTACTATACCAGTGCTCCTTTAATGTGTATGTTACACTGATGAGCTGAAGCATTACAATCACCTCCAAAATAGCCTGTTGGTCCACCATGGAAAGCAATAAAGCAGTGATTCTGTGTCATGTGGATTCACCAGGTCCTTGGTAGGTTTCTGGAGATATGTGGCACAAGATGTTTATACATTAGTCGCTCAATTTCAGTAGGTTACAGGTCACTAATTTAGGGGCTCAGGGCTTGTGCCCAGTGGTGTCCCAGGCTTTTTACATTGGATTCAGATCAGACAAATTTGATGGCCAAGGCAACAGATTGGTGTTTACTGTCATGCTTCTCAAACCACTGTAGCTTGTAGCTTTGCCTTGTGCTGTGGACAGTCATGCTGCTGGAAGATGTTTTGCATCTGGGAAGTCTTCAAACTTGAAAGGATGCAGATGGTCTGCAGCAGTACTCATGCAGCCCACTGTTGTCATGCTGCTTTCAGTTACCACAATAGGTCCTCTGGATGCCCAGGGGGATGTCCCCACAGCAAAATGCTGCCCTACCAGCCTCCGTCTGTGGCACAGTGTATATTTTGAGCAGCCATTTGCCTGGAAGGTGGGGTATCAGAATACACCCATTGACTTATTGCAGCAGGAAACATGAGTCATCTGACCAGGAATTACATTTTCATTGATCCTTGGTCCAGTCTTGATGATTCTGAGACTTCTACCATCGTAATTGATTTGATGATTGGGCCAACATGGTAACACTTAGGAGTCATCTGCTATGGAGCTCTATGTCCAGCAATGTGCACTTAATGGTGCACTCAAAACACTAGTGCCTGCACCAGCATTGTACTCTGTCATCAGATCTATACTGCGTACCAAGTAAGCTTCCAATCTCCACATTGTGTGCAGAGGTGTAGATGTCAAAAACCTTGTGGTTTCACCACTCTTCAACTGCTTTCCACATATAACCACAACACTTGCATGCAGACAGCTGACCAGCTTTGCAAGGTGTTTGTTCCAAAGTGTTGAGCCATTACAATCTGCCCTTTGTCAGATTTGCTCATATCAGTGAATTACCCTATTTGCAACCCATACCACTGCTAGAAAGATTTTTCATTCATCACTGGTACACTTATACATTTCCTTACCTTGCCATGTGCCTACAACACCACCCTGTGTCATTAAGTTTCACAGTGGGCAGGAGTCAAAATGCTTTAGCTCATCAGTGCATGTTAGGAGAATGGTTTGTTTACTTGATGACCCTGGTTATTGAAAATTACTGAGCAATACCACTGTTAGGATAAGAGCTAAGAGCACCTCACTTCTGAAAAAGAGCACGTTGCCTTAAAATGTGATCAAAAAAATTCATCTGGGAGTGACTGTTACACAGTTCCACCAATGTTATATGGTTAAAATCCAAAAACAAGGAGTACCAATATGACCCATTCGCAACACTCTGGGTGCAACCACCTAAACCTTTGTGAATTATTAGTGGTGGTTCTTTGACCTTTTATCAGAAAATATGTTGACCATTTTTATAACTCACTAGAATTTGTATGGTGGCTAAAATCCTTGTTCTTGAGTGTATCAGATCATCTGGTTAGCTTTATTGTTATGTTTCTTTTTATGTGTGTTTCACATGAAGAATTCTTGACCTTAATCAGTGAAAAATTGGATGTAAAAATGATGAAGCTCAATCTTCATGTGCTGACTTCCATGGCCTTTTAATTTAATGATCAGGTTTTTGAGCAGATAAATGGAATGGTTGTCGAGAGTTCTTTATCATCCACAGTTGCGAACTTCTTTACAGAAGATTTTGAGGATAGGGTTCTGAGGACAGCAGGTTGGAAACTAACCTTTTTTTAGGCACATGGATGACACCTTCATGGTTTGGCCACACGATGCCTCTTTATCAGTTGCAGGAACACTTTAATTCTCTTCATCACAGCATTAAGTTCACAATGGAAGTTCAAACTGATGGAACATTCCCTTTCTTTGGGTTTTTTGCACACACCAGCTGTTATCTGCTTGCAGTGAGATGCCATGCTATGAATCAGTGCAATGGGCTCCTTGAGATGCTAGCTTGAAGAACATGTGTCATCAATGATACTGACAGTTTGTGTGAAAAAAATAAGCACCTAAAGTCTACACTGAAGCAGAATGATTTCCCTAATAAACAGATTTGATGCATCTCATAGTTTGGACCCTACCTGAAGCACAGGAAGCGGAATGTAAACCAGTTGCTTTCCTTCTTTGTGCTCTCCAAAACTGGGACAATTTTAAAAAGATTTAACATTAGGATACTGTTCCATACTCCAGCCCAGATTAGGACTTGGATCAGGCTCTATTAAAGATGATTTGGAACTTAGCATACCTGGCATGTACAAAATTCCATGTTCTTGTAGCAAAGTTTAAAAAGACCAAATTACTTGTGTGGCCCATAGCAAGTGCATTGTTCAGCAACCAGATAAATTTGCAATGGCCAAACACTGTTTAACTGAGAGACACTGGATTAAATGTGAGGGTGCCCAGATAGTTGCTGCTGTGTCCTTGTATTAAGAATGTGTCCTTGAAGAGGTGGTAGGGTTATCAGATAAACATTGTAGTCTCAAGCTGGAAAGTAGATATTAGTACTTGTGGGCAGAATGCGTAAGTGAATAGTCACCAAAACATACTCTAAGTGCCAAACAAAGCTCAGCACAGGCAGCCTAATACAGTCCAACAAAAAATATAAAGTTGTCTTCATATGTGTGGGGGCAACATTCTGTATGCAGCAAATTAATGAAAGAAGGAACATTACGGGAACAATAAAAAGTTTTTTGCAGGATCCGAGGTAGTGATAAGTGAAATTGTACACCGAATGACAGAGAGTGGCGGCTACATAAACAGGGTAAACAACTGTGTTTGAGATCAGTGTGACACTGTGTAGTGTTCTTAGACCTAAAAACAATTGTAAAAATTTTTATGGCATAGGATGTTCTACACTTGAATAGATTGGGCTCTAAAACTTGTAGTAATGTTTCATGAAGACATGTGAAATTATAATTATTAAAATAAGAGAAACTATTGTTTGTTGAAAAGGGAGAAAATTTGAATGTGTATGTGGGAGTAATGGCAACATTAAAGGATTCAGAATATATTTATTTATTTATTTTGCCATCCATGGACATTTTAAAATGTATGGATGTTGTCAGTTTGTGTACATTCATATAATTTATACAGTTTGTTGTTACATGTAGTTAAACATTGTGACATACAAGTTATTTACAATCATTTTTGCTCCTTATCAAAATGTTACATATAGTTAAATATTGTGAAACAAGGTTATTTACAGTCATTTTGTACTCAGGAATTGACTTATAGAGTAAAAGCAGTGTTCCTGCATAAAAAATTTAATATTATTCCTAAAGCAGTACATGATATCTGTTTCTTTTATTTTCTGCAGCAGTTTATATTACACCTTCATACAAGAAGCTATTTTGAGTCTTATGAAAACTGCTATTTGTGTTATAATTTTCTGTATTTTTCTTGATGTACACTATGGTTTGGAATATAAATTCACAAGGAACAGTTAGAATTTCTAACATTTTGAAAATTTCTCTGCAGTGGCCTGCTTACTGATTTTCATTATAATTCTTACTGCTCTCTTTTGCATTTTAAATACTGTTTGTAAATTATGAGCACAGTTTCGCCAGAAAATAATACCATAACTGATTGTTGAATGAACATACTAAAGTATACAGTTCTCAAACATTCATTACTGCATGCGGATACAAGGACTGTGAGTGCATAACGTGTTGTGGATATCTTTTTTGAGAGTTTCACAGCATGTTCATTCCACTTCATTTGGCTGTCAATGTGCAACCCTAAGAATTTTGTTGTAGGTACATCATCTATGGAGATGTTATCTAGTTTTAAATTTAAGGGACTCTGTTTTCTGTTCATTCTAAAGCATATTGTATTTGTTTTCTTTATGTTGAGAGTTACTTTGTTTTCCTGAGACCATTTGTCAACATCCCTCAGCACTTCAGTAGAATTCTCCAGCATTTGTGCTGGTGTCTTACAGGTGATACCTATGTTGCTGTCATCAGTAAACAATATCTTCTCTCCAAGGGAAATCATTCATATATGCCAGAAACAATACTGGGCCCAGTACACTTCCTTGAGGAACCCCAATAGTGATATATTGTGGATCAGATATATGTTTCTCAATGTACTTTGATCCACTGGAGACATGTGTGATCTCTACTGACTGTACTTTGTTTTCTAGATATAAACAAAACCATTTGAGTACCACTCCCCTTACTTCAAGTGCCTCTAACTTATGTGACAGCTTCTGGTGGTCATCTGTATCAAATTCCATAGACAAGTCTAGGAAGGCCAGTTACATAGCTGTTCTGATCTAGTGCTTCTAAAACTGTTTTTGTAAATTATGCTATTGCAGATTCTGTACCTCCACCAGGCCTGAAACCATGCTGGTCATTGCAGAGGAGGTTGAATTTACTTAGATAGCTCATAAGCCTGTTAAGAAAAATTGTAGGGCAAGAGCATAGAGGTGGCTTCAGGAGGAGAATTTTAAGGAAAGAAATAGAATTCAGCACCTAAATTGAGGGAAAAGGACCTAATATGTTGATACATGTTGAATTCTGGCTAGCATGGGATATTATGGACAGGAAGTTTTGTAGAGGATGACATGGATTCAGAAGTGATAGAGGGACCAGAGGTGGTGGGGTATTTGTTTTAGTGCATGAAGCATGTACATGCCAACTGACGTTTGGTGATAAAGGCAATGAAATCTTTGAGGTATGGATCAGCACTTGTAGAGGGGAAAGTCAGGTGTAGCAGAATGTGTAAAGTGGGAAACGGTGTGAAATTGTAGGTGAGAAATTGTTGGATTGTGGGTACTTGGCTGAAAAGAAGGTTAGAAGTGAAATTATAGGGTGAGACCTAAAGATGCAAAGATGCCAGAACTACACTGGGAAGAAAAGGTGAACTCACTTGTTTATAATGAACTTCTAGCAAACAAGATGAGTTAGGAAGGGGGCTATGAACAGTTTGTTACAGGAAATACATGGGATGATAATTAACCAAATGTTTTTTGTGATAAAACTTGGTGGAATATAGCAAAAAAAAAGTATGTAATGTAATGAAGATCATAAGTGACGATTAGGCTGTCGCAGGTGATGTATGCCTGGAGAGCACAAAAAAGTTATTTCAGTATATCACAAAGCAAATGTGGGAGAAATAGAAAAGTATTTATTTGAGATATTCAATCAGTGACTAAATATAGGAAAAGACATGAACTCAGTGCCATCAGATTTGAAGTACATTTTACTGGAATGCAAAGAAAAGCATATTCCATGAAAAGTCATAAAGCAATCATCAGACACAGTTTATTTCACTAGGGCAGTGAGAATAATAAAAAGGAATGTGAGAATGCAGCAGTATAAGATCAAGAAGGGAAAGGATAGCATGACTTTCTGGAAGCCCTAAAGAAGGAGTTAGATCAAGTTAAGAGAGAAGCAAAGAAAAATTATCTGGAGTAGCTGATTGTAGCATGGTAGGTTTGCCAAGAGAAATGAAGAATGTTTGGATATTTAAGAGGCCATGAAGGAACACAAAGGATAGTTTCAAATATTCAAGCAGTGAACAAAATACTGCCAAAGGATGAAGAAAAAGCAGACTATCTAACCAGGAATACAGTAGTATAGTGGGTATAGGGCAGGAACAAGGAAAGGATGTAATCAAAGGGTTCATGTTTAATAACAGGGAAATATAAATATAGCAGTAGCTATAAAAGCAACAGGACTAGGGATGGAAAGAATATATGGAGAAATATTAAAAATCATAGGATGGAACATTGTGTCTTACTTAAGATTCCTATTTGGTATCTAAGTAAGTAATATTGTGTTCCCAGGTGAGTGGAAAGCAGCAGTGGTAACCTACCTATACATACATAAATTAAAGCCCCATGGTGTGTTCCCTCTATTTTTTGGCTAATCTCAGGAAATATTGTAGGGATTTTGATCCGATTGTGACTAACAGATAGACTAATTCATAAGGAAGGTTTATGTATATAATTTATAAATAATTCATGGACATTGGCTGAACTATGATGAATTATTGACATTTACCCTCCTCTCTCCCACCAGGCCTCCCCATCATAATTAAAACATAGTGCTGCAGCCAACATGACTCTAGAGGGCATGAAGCTTGACCAAAACCACTGCTGGCCCTGCCTGGTGGTGTAATGGTAAAGCACATGCCTGGATATTAAAAGGTTGTGGAACTGAATCCTTGGTGGGCCACTCATTTCTCGCTATCCATTTCAACATCTATTCACCTATCAATGATCTGGGGGTTTGCCAGAAATGAAACACAGTTCAGGTCCCACTTTAACCCATAACCCCCTTTCCCCAGTTCAATAACTGATTAGGAACATATAGATTGCTGAAGTGATGTCCCACTGATATACTTGCTCTAGGCCATTGAGCCACATGAAATTATTATTACCAGGATCCATGCATATATTCCCCTTATATACATAATATAAATTAAAATTCTTTGCTACTTTTTTTACATCTGTATGTGCAGGCTAATCTCAGCAACTACTGTAGGAATTTTGACACTGATGCCAGGCTGCCACTGAAGTCGACAAGTTCTGTGGACGAACTAATGTTATGTATTCCACATTTAATTTGTGTTTGAAATGACATCTGATGGCAATGATAGGAACTGTGAGCTATTTCACTGCTAGTAGCTGTGGGAGCAGGGCCCATCAGTGATTTTCAGCTAATGGTCAACTCTTACAGCCAATATCTATATTACTAAATGGCTATCCCAGTTGAAGGTACAAGATTCATGGTTTATGTTGCAGGTTGCATATCTAACAGATTCGAGGGGCAACAAATATTTGATTTTCAGTATTTTGCATAATTATTGACCAAATTAAAAATTTAAAATGCTATCATAATCTACTCATTAAGAGGTGCAATCTTAAGTTAAAGTTTTAATGCAGTAAGAAGACACATATTACAGTTAGAAACTCTGCATATGTCTTAAGGCAGCATAACTGATGGTGTGCAAATTCCTAAACTATATTCATTCAGTATCTGACAATGAGAGTGCTTAGTGTCTTGCAACAAACTTAACCCATGATTTCAAACTTTCACAAAACTCTGTCTTGCTGACACCCCCCACAAAACAATGGCATGAAAACAGTTTTTTTCTTCCTATACTTTTGCTGTTTGTGCAATAAAGCTCCTGCACCAAGGATGATGTTTTAATTTATTACTTCTTTATTACTAACTCTAGTCACAATACATTTTGCAGATGGTATCTGCACATGCTGCTGAATGTACCTGCAAAATTATATAATTTGATCGCACGTAGTACAGGAGCTATGTTATCATAAGCACTGAGGTGCATGAAAAACTAGCTTTTGCTTTAAACAGGGTGCGAGGTACTCAGACTATACTCATCCATTGTGTGATAATTATCACACTTAGTGATTTCCAACAAACTTTATACATTCATTTCAAACCTGTTCTAAGTTTTCTCTTGCTTAAATGCTGAATGTCAAATGATTGACACAATAAGTCATTTGTAAAATAATCAGATGTTTGAAGCCATTTTATTCAAGTGAGTTTGATTCCTTTAAAAATCAGTGGGCCAGTCCTCCCTGCCAACAAATGAGTGGTGCTTGTCTTTACCAATCACATGTTGTTGAGAATGCATAGGAAGACATATGACAAAGACTGGTCACTGATGGAGTATATAAGGGAAGGAAATATCATCAGTACAAAATTAGGTTGAAGTCATGGAACAATAAATACTTGTAAGTTGTTAGAGGAGTAAAGGAATAGAGGAATTGCCAGAGGCCCTAAGTCCATTCCCAAAAAATGTCACTGAATGTAAATACCTGTCTCAAAACTGGAAAAACACCAAAGATTATGGACTATAGGAGAAGGGTAAATTTATGCAAAGTAAAAGTGTCCTGTTCATCACCTTGGCAAAAGACATATTTGTGAAAAGCTGAAAAAAATTATTTACCTTGTCTTAAAGGGTTTGTGGTGCAAAATCCATTGCTTCCAAAATCTAAATTGAAAAATTAATGAAGTCTCTTCCTTGCAGATTTTTGATGTGCTGGAAAATGAAATGAAGAAAGACCCAGCTTTTAATGCACTTTTTCGACAGAAACAGTATGTTGGAAGCTTTTATGAAAATATGAAAATTGATATGCCTGATGAATTTGATATTAATTTTGAATTGTGTCTTCCATCATACATTGGCTTTGTGGAGGTAAGTGGGATGCATGAACAACTAGATAATATCTATTCATAGCTATTAACATGCTAAAGTCTGGGAGTATATCTTATCAATAATGAGAGCAAACCAAAGGGAAATGTTGCATTAATAATCAGTGGAATAGTGCTGTGTGGGAAAAGTTCACTTCATTATGAATTAGGTTAATAACTGTGTTGCCTAGAATGGTTTCAATTGTTCCGTTACTCAAAGTAAAAGGCTGCACCATGTCACCATGTACATGAACATACTGATTTGGATTCCTTTCAATGCTGTGATGAACCATTGTCACTGCACACTGTGGTCAGTTAAGTTCATATGTGTGAAGAACATAATCCAAATCCCATTTTTTTGATAGTTCTTTTGAAACTTACCATTAGCAAGCTCCTTCTTTTCCTGTCTTGAGTTCAATAATAAGAATTATTAGAATTAGTGGTGGCCGCTTGGGGTGGCAAATCGACGGGGGAAGCCAAATACAAGATTTGTATTCAGTGTATATCACAGTTAATAATTAAAACTTACACAGGTGAAAATGTAAAAGTGAAAAGGGGTCTCTGTGATGTGGCAGGTAAAATGTGCCACTTGATGTATATCCAGGAGGGGTGCCCTGCAGGCAGCACTGGCTGCCGCTACTAATTGTGGTACATCCTGTATAGAAAACTTAAGAGTTGTTATGCCTCTGTACATCCTGTATAGAAAACTTAAGAGTTGTTATGCCTCTGGGGCTGTTGTCACCTATTTTGCTATCTGCGAAAATAATTTTCCAAGAAATTTTGTCAAGAAGATTTCCAGAGGAAATACAGCAGGTAAACCTCAGCATGCTGCTATATGGTTCCATGGGCCTCCTTGGTTAACAAAGAACGAAACACAATGACCATGATTTTTACAGATGAAGGACCTATCCTTGCCAGCAAAGAAGAAATTAACAGACTATGTCTTCATGATAAAAAGACAACATTCCCTATTTTGATAGTTTCAAAGTATAGTAACTACTGTACTAGAAACTGTTGTGAGTCTCAGTCTGAGTACTTTTCCTTAAATAGCATATAATGAAAGAAAACAGGACAACATCAGATTTACAAGAATTGCTTACTGGATTCACGTTGTCCAAGAGCATTTTGCAGTTGAACTGCATGCTTTGTGCAACAACTTGCCTGTGCCACAAAATTCTAAGATAGCTCATTTCAACCCATTTTTGGTAATGGTCTTATGTGTCTCACTGCCTACCTTGCAAAATAGTGAAAGCTCATTTTGCTCAACAAACAGAAGCTCCATTTCCAACTGAACGGGTCTTACCATTGAAACCATTTGAAGTCACAGGCATCAGATTTGCTGGCCTGTTATAGATCAGAAAAGAATGTAATCTGAAGAAAAAATATATTATTGTATTCATGTGCACCACACAAGTCCTGCACTTTGAACTATGGCCATATATCAGCTGACAGATTTCTTCAAGGCCCACAAAGATTTGTTGGAAGACAAGGAGTGTCCAATGTGATTTATTCTGACAATGCTACTACCTTCCACTCCATGCACACAAACAGCTCAAGGAGCTCTGGCGAGCTCTCACGGCAAGCAAGACTCACAAGTGCCTCATCCATAAAGCTGTCACATGGAAATATATCATTGCACACCTGCCTCGGTGTGAGGAGTGTCTGGGTAAGATCTGTCCAGTCAAATGCTGACTGAGGAAGGTTTTTGGACAGTTACAGTTGGACAAAGAAGAACTCAACACCTACCTGGTCAGCATAGAAGCAGCACTAAATTCAAGATCAATTATGCAAGAGGGAGAGGAATCTGCACACGCAATGCTTGCGCATGTCCTTGCAGGTTAGCAACTCATACCACTGCTCACAGGTCCATAACCACCAGCAAGAAAGGACTAAGGAGTTTCAATGACAGCGGACACTTTTGGAACAGGTGGAAGAAAGAGTACTTGATCCTGCTCAAAAACTTTCATGAAGCTCATCAACCAATGACAGGTTCAGGAAGACTCCAGCTGGGTAATGTTGTTGTTCTACAGGAAGATGTTCATCCATGCCACATCTGCAGGAAGGCGTAAGTAGAAGATCTATATGAGGGAAAAGATGGGAAGGTGTGAACTGTAACCTTACAAACTTGGGAAGGCCCATAATCTCATGTCCTCTGTACCAGGTCATTCCTCCATATGTTGACCGGGGTTGGGAGGATGTTGCAAGTTGACACTTGCAGTTGTAGACCATCTGACAATATTAATTATCCATGACCTGATCTGTTGTATATTCCATGATTCACATTCCTCTGTGAGAAATAAATCAACTACATACTGGAATCATAATGGTGTGTGTCTCTAATATAATTGATGTCAAGCATTAAACACCAGAATCTCTCCATTCTAATGGCCAACAAATAATAGACAACAAACACATATATGATATATTTAATAAACACTTTTCTGGTATAGCCAGCAGTCTTTCAACTGGCCACTCTCCACCACAAAATCCTTCCCTCTACATTGTACAGGATATGAGAATTCAGTTTTCTGACACCTGAAACTTTGAGAGAGGTTCTGCTTATTATTAAGAACATGAAAATTTCCTCTCGTGACCTGCTGATATAGTGTGACACATGGAGCCCTAGCTTTTGACACAGGGAGGTGAGCCAGACCCAGGCTGATCATGATCATGATGGGCTGATACAATGGCCATTCTTCATGGTTCATAGTTTTCCATGCATGTTTAGGCAATTGCCCATCTGCTCCCAAAAGTCCATATTGGAGTATATGGTACAATAACAGATGAAATATGGTAACACACAGAACACAGTTTACACAATTATCAGACAGATGGAGCACATGACTCCCCTCCCTTAGGTTACTCTGATGACTGTGACATCAGGAAGGATACAACCCCAAAAATTAAATAATAAAATTAAACCTGCCAAATTGTGTAAAAGCAAACCCCATACTAGACAGACAAATGCTAAGGAGAATAACAAAATAATCGTCTTGTCTTGCCTTGATGGTCAATCTCTCAAAACGTCAAAGTTAGTTCCATTACACAGGAAAGGGGGCCAGCATGAAGTCAAAACCTATCACCCTATCTCCTTCCACCCAGGTATGTCCACAGTATATATATCATGTATACATCAACAATGACCTTTCTTGAAAGTAACTCCCTACTAACAGCACAGCAGTTTTTCTTTTAGTGAAATAAATCCACCAATGAGGCTCTCTTTTCATTTAATGACCAGATAACATATGCATTTCATGAAGAACACTATGCTTCTGAACTTTTTTTTAATCTTACAAATGCGTTTAATCTAGTTGGTCACATCCTGCTACAGTGCAAACCAAGAGCAGTCTGTAAAGAGTGGCTTTAGTCATATTTATCAGAATGAGAGAAGCAGATAGAAATAGCAACATACAGTGAAAGAAAAACTCATTCAGATATAATATCAGTCAACTCAGATATCCCACGTGGCTTAATCTTAGGCCCTGTCCACTCTCGCTTTTTATTAATGATCTTCCAAAACACCTGTCATCTTCATTATCTACTGATGGTACAAACCTCCTCTCCTGTGACATCTCACCACAGCAGATGAGAGCTAGCTTAATTGACAGCAGCGAAAGACTCCTGTTCTGACTCTGTGATAAAAACCTCTTAGTTATTTAATATGGTGTAACTGAATTTGCATCCTTAGGTAGTGTCAACCCTGTTGGAGGTAGAGGAGCAAATGTAGAATTGTCAGGGTGGACATTGTGACCTCCTCATCCTGAGCGGTAAGCAAATTCAAAAATGCTCATGTTGCAACCAGACATATATGGTACTCCAGTGTTCAAGGTCCAGGTCCATGTCCTGAGGGCAGGATATCTACATCTACATCTACATCCATACTCCACAGGCCACCTGACGGTGTGTGGCGGAGGGTACCTTGAGTACCTCTATCGGTTCTCCCCTCTATTCCAGTCTCGTATTGTTCGTGGAAAGAAGGATTGTTCGTATGCTTCTGTGTGGGCTCTAATCTCTCTGATTTTATCCTCATGGTCTCTTTGCGAGATATACGTAGTAGGGAGCAATATACTGCCTGACTCTTCAGTAAAGGTATGTTCTCGAAACTTTAACTGAGCTACTGAGCGTCTCTCCTGCAGAATCTTCCACTGGAGTTTATCTATCATCTCCATAACACTTTCGCGATTACTAAATGATCCTGTAACGAAGCGCGCTGCTCTCCATTGGATCTTCTCTATCTCTTCTATCAACCCTATCTGGTACGGATCCCACACTGCTGAGCAGTATTCCAGCAGTGGGCAAGCAAGTGTACTGTAACCTACTTCCTTTGTTTTCGGATTGCATTTCCTTAGGATTCTTCCAATGTATCTGTCTGGCATCTGCTTTACCAATGATCAACTTTATATGATCATTCCATTTTAAATCACTCCTAATGTGTACTCCCAGATAATTTATGGAATTAACTGCTTCCAGTTGCTGACCTGCTATTTTGTAGCTAAATGATAAGGGATATATCTTTCTATGTATTCACAGCACATTACACTTGTCTACATTGAGATTCAATTGTCATTCCCTGCACCATGCGTCAATTCGTTGCAGATCCTCCTGCATTTCAGTACAATTTTCCATTGTTACAACCTCTCGATACACCACAGCATCATCTGCAAAAAGCCTCAGTGAACTTCTGATGTCATCCACAAGGTCATTTATGTATATTGTGGATAGCAACGGTCCTATGACACTCCGCTGCGGCACACCTGAAATCACTCTTACTTCGGAAGACTTCTCTCCATTGAGAATGACATGCTGCATTCTGTTATCTAGGAACTCTTTAATCCAATCACACAATTGGTCTGATAGCCCATATGCTCTTACTTTGTTCATTAAATGACTGTGGGGAACTGTATCGAACACCTTACGGAAGTCAAGATACATGGCATCTACCTGTGAACCCATGTCTATGGCCCTCTGAGTCTCGTGGACGAATAGCGTGAGCTGGGTTTCACACGACCATCTTTTTTGAAACCCATGCTGATTCCTACAGAGTAGATTTCTAGTCTCCAGAAAAGTCATCATACTCGGACATAATACGTGTTCCAAAACTCTACAACTGATAGACGTTAGAGTTATAGGTCTATAGTTCTGCACATCTGTTCGACGTCCCTTCTTGAAAATGTGGATGACCTGTGCCCTTTTCCAATCCTTTGGAACGCTATGCTCTAGAGACCTACGGTACACCGCTGCAAGTAGGGGGGCAAGTTCCTTCACGTACTCTGTGTAAAATCGAACTGGTATCCCATGAGGTCCAGCGGCCTTTCCTCTTTTGAGCGATTTTAATTGATTCTCTATCCCTATGTCACCTATTCCGATATCTACCATTTTGTCATCTGTGCGACAATCTAGAGAAGGAACTACAGTGCAGTCTTCCTCTGTGAAACAGCTTTGGAAAAAGACATTTAGTATTTCAGCCTTTAGTCTGTCATCCTCTGTTTCAGTACCATTTTGGTCACAGAGTGTCTGGACATTTTGTTTTGATCCACCTACCACTTTGACATAAGACCAAAATTTCTTAGGATTTTCTGCGAAGTCAGTACATAGAACTTTACTTTCAAATTCATTGAATGCCTCTTGCATAGCCCTCCTCACACCACATTTCGCTTCACGTAATTTTTGTTTGTCTGCAAGGCTTTGGCTATGTTTATGTTTGCTGTGAAGTTCCCTTTGCTTCTGCAGCAGTTTTCTAACTCGGTTTTTGTACCATGGTGGCTCTTTTCCACCTCTTACGATCTTGCTTGGCACATACTCATCTAACACATATTGTACGATGGTTTTGAACTTTGTCCACTGATCCTCAACACTATCTGTGCTTGAGATAATACTTTTGTGTTGGGCCATCAGGTACTCTGTAATCTGCTTTTTGTCACTTTTGCTAAACAGAAAAATCTTTCTACCTTTTTTAATATTTCTATTTACAGCTGAAATCATTGATGTAGTAACCACTTTATGATCGCTGATTCCCTGTTCTGCGATAACTGTTTCAAATAGTTTGGGTCTGTTTGTCACCAGAAGGTGTAATATGTTATCGCCACGAGTTGGTTCTCTGTTTAACTGCTCAAGGTAGTTTTCAGATAAAGCGCTTAAAAAAATTTCACTTGATTCCTTGTCCCTGCCACCCATTATGAACGTTTGAGTCTCCCAGTCTATATCTGGCAAATTAAAATCTCCACCTAGAACTATAACATGGTGGGGAAATCTACTCGAAATATTTTCCAAATTATCCTTCAGGTGCTCAGCCACAACAGCTGCTGAGCCAGGGGGCCTATAGAGACATCCAATTACCATGTCTGAGCCTGCTTTAACCGTGACCTTCACCCAAATTATTTTCCATTTCGGATCTCCGTCAATTTCCTTCGATACTATTATATATATGTCAGATCCATGGTCCTCAGTGACAGGGTCCCAGCTGTGGACAGTGCAGATGTATCAGAGCAGCGCATTCTATCAGAGTAGGCAGCTCGGCAGCAGCTGACCACTTAGTCAGTACTGGTAATGCAACCGTACTTCACAGCCAGATGATGGATATGTGGTGTTACTAGCTCCTGGCAATGGCTTGCAGCAGAGGCGGTGTCATTCAGGACCCTAAAACTGGCCTCTGATATCTGGCTGGCAGTATCTGGTGACAATCAGTCACTAAGTGAGTGGTAGCTAAAAGGTCCCCAGTTCAGTCTTCAGGACCATCAGTGCTAAATACAGGACTGTATGGGTTTTGATCTCATTGAATGATGATGTCTAATGTGAATGGCTGCATGGGGGGATGATGATTGAATGAAGGTGTTTTTCTGGACCATATTTCAGTAGTCTTTTACACTGGTTGCTGACCCAATAATCTTTGCTTGCTGGGCAGGCGCTATTTATATGTGCCCTCATCCAGTGTGTTGTAGTGTACAGGCCCCAGGTGGCATACAGTCATAACACTGAAGTGGCATCCCAGATTTCAGTAACACTGCTGTTTGCCAAAAAAAGGCCATCCCTATCTGCTGAGGCCTGGCAAGTGGCATAATGCTGAACCAGCTGCCTGCAGTAAGCTACGGCACTTGTGCAGTCAGAGGAGCTGGCTAATAGTGTTAGAGCCCATATGGTATTATGCCCACACAAGAAACATACAACACATACAGAACCATTAGTCACAAACAATGAAGTTATTAATCACATCAGCGGGACTAAATTATGTGTCCTGTGGACAGCTAACCCACTAGAGAGAAATGTCCACAGAGATAGACAGAGAACAAGATGAGTAGCCTTTGCTGTGCCTTTAGAGTTCTGTGTGAAATGTGTAACTTGATTGCCATTAAAAATGTGTACTTTGCTCTGATTAACTCACTCATTTAATGTAGCATTCCTTTTTGGGGTTAGGAGACAAGAAAATATTTGTCATATCAAGACGATAATATTCTGGCTCGGGCTGCCGGAGTTGGTGGTTATGTGTGGATGAGGTATGCTTGCTTGTGTTCATCAATGGTATGTGTTTCTCTTTTGCTGATTAAGGATATGGGTTTTGTTTCATAATATGATTGCTATCATGTGCACTCACCAAACCAATCTTCATAGAACTGGTATTAGTACCTGTACAATGCATATGCATCTTAGGTACTGTTTAATTTGTAAATAAGAATCTCCATATCTGTGGAACAAACATCAATGTGCCTGGTCACCACACTCATGCTAGTAGTAACATTCATTTGATAAACCAGAGACTGAGTATATGCCTTGACAGCATGAAGCACATAGGCAGCATTACTAAAAGAAACTGTCTTGACCAGTCAAAAATAATAACATCTTCAGGAATAATGTTACCAGTGTAATGTTCTAGCACTGTTTATATTCTGTTGTTGAAATCAAGGAGTCCAGTCCATGTCAAATTTAACTTTAATTTTGTCCACAGTGTAATGATCTTGAATTTTATGGTAGTTAACTTATGCTGATATATGTGGTTTGACCTCTGCAGCACATGTATATGTAAATACTATAATAATGAAATGAAAAGATATGTGTACTTCGTCTTTACAATGCATGTATATTTTAAGAAATGTAACCACAAGGTATAAATTTCTTCAACAATTCCTATAGCTTTAATTTCACACTATATGAAGAAAATGATTTTGTGGAGAAATAAATAACATAAACAAATATTTGGCAATCAAATGAAAGTGTTATTTTGTCATTTAGTTGAATTACAATAAATTTTGCTACATTACAATGAGTTTACATAATTTATTACAGTGTAAATTATTTAGGTTGTTTTATCTCTCAAAATCATATTTTCTGTTACAAGACAAGCTTTGGACCGAAAAAATGCATGTGCATTTGGTACTTCATCAACACACTGTGCCAGTCTCTGTTATAATATCTAGCTGCAACAATTACATTTCACTACAAAAATTAAACATCAAAAGCACGTTAGGAATTAAAGAGCTGTTTTAGTCATTTAACCCACACCAGGGCTCTTCTATTAAACATCTCACATTACTGTGACCTTCCACAATGATCGTTTGTGAACCAGGTAATTAGTGCTTTGAATAAACTGTACAAGAAAATCTAAATGAAATTGGGAAACAACTGATTGTAAGTAAATTGCTCAGTGAAATAGAAAACTGGCTTCAAGAGTTAAATTCACTAACCTGTTTATGGACCATTCAAAGGAAACCTCCCCAGCCACCTAGAACCTCTAACCCCTTGTGTGGTTCATTGATGATATCTTCATAATTGGAAACCAGGTCCAAGACAGCCTATCCTCATTCCTCCACAATGTCAACATCTTGTCTCCCATTCATGTTACCTCATCCTCTTCAGCCCATTGGGCCACCTTTCAGGACATTGACCTCTAGTTCCCTGATGGCTCCACTCATACATATGTCCATATCAAACCCACTAAACATCAACAGTACCTGCATTTTGATAGCTATCAGCCCTTCCTAATTAAAACAGGAGTTCCACATAATCCACATGTACAGTGATGATAATGCTGTTGAAATGCTGTTGCAACAACTAGAAGTGGTATTCTTTTGATGGCAGCTCACAGATTCCTCAAGACTTTAAAGTAACTCTGTGCATTCATTGTTGTGTTGTGTAATGAATAAGCAAAATCTTGTAACAGTCCCAGAAGATGGTTTCCAGAACTTCCCGTCCCAGATGTGTGTCTTTTTATGGGCACTTGTGTCAGGTTTCTTCCACACCATACCCTGACATTTTGTCTCAGGAATCGAATGCTGGAACTAGGTCTGATCCCCAGTGACAAGCCCTTTGAAGAGCTGATCGGCCTCTCTCTGACACATTTCCAGAAACATTCTCACTGATTCCATCAGTTGCTGCCTGTGGACATCACTTGGCAAATTTAGTGCCCATCTCGCACAGACTTTGTTGTAGTCTGTCAGGAACATTGTGATCTTTCAGGGACATTGTAGTGGATGAGGATCCAATTAAAGCCAGAGTAGGTAGCTGCATTAGCATGTTGTCAATGCTAATGCAACTACCTTTCTTCACAATATTGCAAATTGCAATAATAGCACCATCACATGTTGCTGCAGTGGGCGTCCCTGGTGCTGTTTGTCATGAACATCTTTCCACCCTTCCACAAACTGTACATGCCAACATCAAACCATTTCAATGCTGATACAGCATTCTTCATACATGGAGGTTAACGCGTGATGGATATCAACAGCGGATAGTTATTTTGCTGTGAAGAAATGAATGATAGAGCACTGGTCACAAGTGGATACACTTTGTGGTGGTATCTAATTGTTAGCTGGCAGTGTACTGGCAAGATATTGCAGTATGCATTGTAAGCCAGTGTAAGCCAGTGTGACCATTGTCAACCCATACCTCAGCAGCCCGTACAAGCATAGCTCATGTACACTTGCCCACTATCTCATGGTGCTAGAGAATTTAATATAAATACAAAGAGAAGAATGTGTCCTTTTTTTTTTTTTTTTTTTTTTTTAACTGATTTAAAATGTGAACTATCCCGCATGTTTGCTTTAAAGCAAATAGACCTTTCTTAGATTCTTGTGTTTCCCGCATATGAGTTATTTTCAGTATTTAATTTCCATATTTAAATATAAGGTTAATACATTTTTATGGTATGCAATGTTTATAGGTTTGTAGCAGTGAACACCCTGGTTTCTGTCAGCTCCGACTGCTCGAAAACACGTCATCAGTGCCTGACACACGGTAAAATAATGTTTATGTTTTATTAAAGAATCTTTGTATGATACTCAAGAGTTATTATTTTGTGTAAGCATTACTTTATTTATCATTGTTAAGCCTGATTGACATTGTACAATTCTTAGATTATTTATTTCATGCAATAGATGTCATTTATATCTTAATTTCTGTAAAATTTGGGTCGCAGATAGGTACAACAAAAAGAATGTCACAAACACATGACTGCAGTCTTAAGTAGTGGTTTCAGTTGCCTGAGACTGCAGTCATGTGTGAGAGTTGCGTTTGCACATATGTGTGTGTGTGTGTGTGTGTGTGTGTGTGTGTGTGTGTGTGTGCATCATCTATTGTTGACAAAGGCCTTACTGGCCAAAAGCTTTATTTGTGACAGTCTTTTTGTTGTGCCTATCTGCGACTCGGCGTCTTCGTTATATGGTGAGTAGCAACTTTCCTTTTCATAATATTGTTACATTCCATCTTGGATTTTCCATTGTTTGATTTCTGTAAAATTTTAGTTTCTACAGAAGAATATTGTAATTTTGTACGATCTGGTACTATAGACCATTGGAAGCCTTTTTGTTGGGTGATCTTTTATTATTTAAATATTTGGTTATATGATTGATGATCTGAAAGAGTATTTGTTCAGTATAAAGTTTCATATAGAACCAAAATGGTGATATTTAGAATCATATCTTTGGTGTAACTTTGGTCCAGTTTGAAGAGTTTATGAATTACAAAATGTTTGAGCAACACATTAGTTGCAAAACTTGTCCATAACTGCTAACATTTTATTTGCTACTGCTTTCAAAGTGTTCTGTTTTTAAAAGATTTTTAACCAGTACTCTCATAATATTGTGTAGCTATAACATTCATTAGTTGATTTACAAAAATGAATTTGGCACTTTAAAACACGTCTGTCAAGATTAATATCTTGTATGATATATTGCCAACCCAGTGAGATGGTTTACTCTGAGATGTTTGAATTTTATTTTTAATTACTGGTACACTGAAGAAGTTGGGTTAACTTCAACTGACTGAATGTTTATGATACAGATTCTGCAGCAATGAGAGGGGTACAGCAATCAAAGATATGTTGGAAAGTAAAGCAGAAAATGTTTTTAGTGGTTAATATATAGAAAGATGTAGTGAGTTAAGTTTGTACCATAAACCTTTTACTCTGAAGTTAAGACAATTTTTTGAAATTCAGACTTAAAAGCTTCCAAGAGAATTATTGTTTCAGTTTGATTTTCATTCCAACTGACTGTATGACAATTTAAAATTTAATTTTAGGGGATGTGGAACTTCTGAAGTGGTAGCATGTTCATACTTAAAGTAGTTGTCAGATAACAATAATAGCAGCTTTTTGATATTGCAATAAAGAGCTTTCAATATTTTATAAGAGGAATTATGAATTTTTGCTCAATTTAGAGAATAAATAGCAACTAATTAGTTTGTACTTGTATAAAGAATGCATCTGCACCTAATCTCAGTCTCTGATGTAGAACCAGGTAAATCATCATTCACTGAACCACATTTAGTAACTTAATATTTAGCTAACACAGTAGTGTTTCTAACTACATAAAAGTTGTTGTTACTGTTATGGTCTTCAGTCTTGTGACTGGTTTGATTCAGCTCTGTACAGCAGCCTGTCTTGTACAAGCTTTTCACCTCTGTGTAACTGTTGTAACCTACACCCATTTGAAACTACTTACTGTATTCAAGTCATGGTCTCCCTCTAAAATCCCTCCCCACCAACTCTCACCCCCCCCCCCCTCCCAAATAACAAATTGATGATTCCTTGATGCCTCAGAAAGTGTTCTTTTAACCAACTGATCCCTTGTTTTAGTCAAGTTGTGCCATAAATTTCTTTTTTCCCCAAAATTTTGCAGTACCTCTCCATTATTTACATGATATAAATGTTTAATCTTCAGCATTCTTTCATGGCACCACATTTCTTGTCTGAAGTGCTTACTGTCCACATTTCACTTCCATACAAGGCTATACCCCAGACAAATATCTTAAGAAAAATGTACAACCACTTAAATTGCTATTAGATATTAAGAAATTCCTATTTTTCTGAAATGGTTTTTTCCTACTATTGCCAGTCTGCTTTTTATATCCTCCCAACTTTGTTCATTATCAGTAATTTTGCTCTCCAGAAAGCAAAACTCATCTACTACATTCAGTTTCTCATTTCCTAATCTAATTTCCTCAGCACTGCATAATTTAATTTGATTACATTCCACTGCCCATTTTACTTTTGTTGACATGCAGGTTATAATCTCTTTCCAAGACACAGTCCATTCCGTTCAACTGCTCTTCCAAAGCTTTTGCCATCTCTGACAGAATTACAATGTCATTGACAAACCATAAAGTTTTTTTCCTCCCTGAACTTTAATTTCCTTTCCAAATTTTTTGTTTGGTTTCCTTTACTGCTTGCTCAGTGTGCAGATTGAATAACATTGGGGATAGGCTACAACCCCATTTCATTCCCTTCTCAGCTATGGTTTCCCTTAATGCCCCTCGAATCTTATAATATATTTCATCCCTGTGTAACGATCTCTTTGGATCATTAACACTTAACTTTGCGTTTGCCTGGTTCATTGATGATTGATAGAAACATCACGAAAATTTCAAGCTTCATAAAATTGTTTATTGACATTAGTTGACAACCAAACTGTACAGACTCCTGAGGTAAAACAAAACACTGACTGACTGACCTTCTTGCAGCCTCGCTGCATCACTTTATATACAAATTTAACAATTGTTACCGTTGTTAATTTATTACAAAATGTAACTTACAATTAAAAACAATTTCATCTAAACTAACTGTTGTTACATTTGTACAGGTTATAACATATAATGTAAAATGACATATTTATCATCATCTTTGGTTTCATGTGTGAAAATTAAATCACAATCTGATTGCAACAATAATTTTGATTTTACTTTAATTTCCTAATAAGTGACTGTATGGATTGTATAGCTAACATTTATTCAAAGTATACACATTGTCTTTTGCTAGATTACATAAATTAATACACATGTTTTCTTAGATACCGGAATTTTGCAAATTAGTATGGTGTAACTAACAAGAGGTAATTATGTGCATAATTTACAAGCACCATTAATTACAATGAATTATGTAAGAATGAATAACAAATCAGCTTACATCACTGGATAATAATTGTAATTTTCTTTTGAATCGGAATGAGGTTTTTTGTGCTAGCTAATTTACCGATTGCAATTATGGTAATTAGATGCATCAGCTATTTATGCCAACAGTTCCACAGCCACTTAATATTTGTTGCTAAATATTTATTACTTCTATTTCATGATGTAATATTCAGTTTGGAATGTGTTTTTATTTTTGTTGTTGTTGTTGTTGTTGTTGTTGTTGTTGTGGTCTTCAGTCCTGAGACTGGTTTGATGCAGCTCTCCATGCTACTCTATCCTGTGCAAGCTTCTTCATCTCCCAGTACCTACTGCAACCTACATCCTTCTGTATCTGTTTCGTGTATTCATCTCTTGGTCTCCCTCTACGATTTTTACCCTCCACGCTGCCCTCCAATACCAAATTGGTGATCCCTTGATGCCTCAGAACATGTCCTACCAACCGATCCCTTCTTCTAGTCAAGTTGTGCCACAAACTTCTCTTCTCCCCAATCCTATTCAGTACTTCCTCATTAGTTATGTGATCTACCCATCTAGTCGTCAGCATTCTTGTGTAGCACCACATTTCGAAAGCTTCTATTCTCTTCTTGTCCAAACTAGTTATTGTCCATGTTTCACTTCCATACATGGCTACACTCCATACATATACTTTCATAAACGACTTCCTGACACTTAAATCTATACCTGATGTTAACAAATTTCTCTTCTTCAGAAACACTTTCCTTGCCATTGCCAGTCTATGTTTTATATACTCTCTACTTCGACCATCATCAGTTATTTTACTCCCCAAATAGCAAAACTCCTTCACTACTTTAAGTGTCTCATTTCCTAATCAAATTCCCTCAGCATCACCCGACTTAATTCGACTACATTCCATTATCCTCGTTTTGTTTTTGTTGATGTTCATCTTATATCCTCCTTTCAAGACACTGTCCTGTCCGTTCAGCTGCTCTTCCAAGTCCTTTGCTGTCTCTGACAGAATTACAATGTCATCGGCGAACCTCAAAGTTTTTATTTATTCTCCATGGATTTTAATACCTACTCTGAATTTTTCTTTTGATTCCTTCACTGCTTTCTCAATTTTTATTAATGATAACAATCTATTAACAATCACGAGAATTCACATCATTCCAGAATATTCTATATGTGTTTACAAAGAAGAATAGGTTTGTGGGCAAACTGAACTGATCGATACCTATAAAAATACACATAAAAAGCCCTAGGAAGCACTGTGTTACTTGTAAGAATGGCTGCTAAATACATATACATGATCTGGTACTTTCAAATCACATATTTTCAATACATTTAAATTTTTATTATTATTACTATTTCTTTCCTTTCTCAGATGTTATGTCTGGTTAAAAATGGAAAGTGACACGGACCTTCATTAAGTGTGACTTCCTTTTAACTGTACGGTATATGTTACATTGCATTTAGGAGCTTTCGGGTAATTGAGCATGTATCAATAATTACAGATTTCTGTAGTTGTATATATACATTTGGATGTAGCTGTATTGCGTTGATGTACTGGTGGATATTGTGTGGTATGACTCCTGTAGTTGATAGTATAATTGGTATAATGTCAACTTTATCCTGATGCCTTATTATTATTATTATTATTATTATTAACTGTCACTGGTTCACATCACACATGTTAAGGAATTGGCAGCTCACAATCATCAGTCCTTTTGCACTGTCCATCTTGTGTCTGCAACCCCTCTATTTCTGGCAGTCTCTACACTGCAATAGCACAGTCCACTCTTAGTTTCACAGTTTTCTAGTTTTTTACTTTGAGGTCGGGTAAGGATCTTGGATAAAGTTCTCTAGGTAGGAACAGGGATGAACTCATTACTCAAGTTACTCATGTAGGTTACAATTAAGGTCACATCAGGTATAAATATATCAAAATCATTCACATATTATTCTATACTATTAGCATATTTATAAACAAAATCACACAAAGATAAGCACATCCAAACTGTAAAGTTTTAACCATATGCAGATTAAAGTCAATGAACAAAATTAAATTATATAAGTATTGTTTCTTTTTGATTAGTATTTCAGTATATTCCACTATTTTTATAATTGACCCCTCAGATCTCATTTAAATCTTTATCATATCAAAAATAAACTCACAGACTGTTCCTCATCACACAATCTTGTAATGACATACTTTTCACAATTTTTTTTTTGTCACTGTGCAACTTGTCCATTTAATAACATGTGTACATCTTAAACATTGTCCATTTGTACATCTCATTAGCAAATTCATAAAATCATGGCCATGCCTGTAATTCCCATAGAACCACCTTTGAACTACTTCATGCTACCACTTCCCACAAATCAAATCATGCTCTGCAGAGTATAACTACAATAACCTCCATTATCTTATATACTCACAGATTCTATTCTGACATGAAAATGATAACATCAACTTATCTATAACTATTATACACTGTACAGTACACACTCATATGGATCTAGAAAATTGTCTTTCACTCCCAGAACTATACATTGTCCCATCAGTTATCTCCTGAACATCACAGAAGCACAAAGCTAACAACATGCACAGAAAAAGTAAACATCATTTACTAATACAGATTGTCTTCAGGGTGTGATGGCCAGAAAGTGGTTTCTTAACAACACTTACAATACTTATTATATACATAGTACACACTTTAACCTATTATCATCCTCATCTCTACAAAGCTGTCGTAACTTTATCACTATATTTTACACAACTCATTTCTCATGAACTAGTTTTAAAATGTCCTTTTCACTTATGTTTCTGCTATAGTAGTAACTATTGTCTGAAATGGTTAAAGAATCATTATTTACGCATCTTAAGAGATACAAAATAATTACTAATTATTGGTCAATCATTATTGTAAGAAAGTCAGTTTTAGTACACAGTTTACATTTTCAAATTATTCCTCAAATAATGTCACTCAATATTCATATTACATACAGAAAACTTACACTATAGAGAATGGATAGCATTTACAGTAAGAGATAACTCCATTTCAGAGTTCGAGTCTCGGTCGGGCACACAGTTTTAATCTGCCAGGAAGTTTCAGCTCCATTTCAGGTTTATAGATGAGTAAAAGATGTAGCTTCCAAAAACAAAAAGAAGAAAATAGAATGCTAAATAGCTCAGAGACCTAGTGCTCGCCACGCACTTGACACAAAGATGTGGTGTCCTCCAGAGGTCTTTTATATTATCTTACTTTTTCTTGGATGTTTGACACTTGCTTATAGGGTTTCAGTTCAGTTATATTATGTAAACCAAATAACCTTCCATATTTTGGATACATTAACGTATATGGGTGTGTGTTATAGACTGAATTTTGACTGGACCAATATAGATGTCAAAGAATTTCTTTAATTCATTGTTTATAGACTTAGATTTTTCATGTGTCTTCACCAGGCCCAGATCGTCGATTTCAAAATTTGTAGGTTTCAACTTGTTATCATGTCTGTTTTTCCTCAATTTCCTTTGTCGTTCCATTACTTTCATGACTACTTCTTCTCTTTCCCATGGACTCATAGCCTTACATGCTGGGAATTCAATTAATTCATTGATCAGATTTGGTGGTTTCTTGTGATACATTATTTCATGTGGGCAAAACCCAGTAGACAAATGCTGTAAGCTGTTCAGTATATCTTCAAAGCTGTCTATGTACTCTATCCAACTTACATGAGTTTTGTTGCAATAAGTTCTAAATAATCTCTCTATTTCTCTCATGTAAAGTCCAGTCAGATTGCTTGATGGGTGGTAAGCAGATATCAGAATATGGTTTATGTTCTCATCCTCTACAAATGTTTTCCAAAGTTTAGAAATAAATTGTGCTCCATTGTCAGAAAGTATGCTCTTTGGTTTTCCTACCTTTGTCAAGTAGTCTCTTCTAATTTTCAAAATGATGTTCTTACTTGCTTTCTTTAATGGACATAGTTTAATGAATTTTGAAAAAAGATCCACCATGACAAATATGTAACAAAATTCTCCTTTAGCCTTAGGCAATGATCCATAAAAATCAACTGCTTCAAGTTGTAGTTGTTCTTTTGGCAAGATGTTTTGCATATATCCTTTGCAGCTTTGGTTACTAACTTTTACCCTCTGGCACCTGTCACATGTAGATAATTGCTTTCTCACTCTCCTGCCAGTGTTGTAATAATATACGTTTTCTTGGATCTTTTGGATACATTTCTGTGTCCTACAATGTCCAAAACTCTCATGTACATACTTTATCAATACTTCAATATACTGCTCTGGCCAACACAATTTCAAAGCATCACTGTCTGCACTGTATCTTCTGAAAAGTATACCCTTGTGCACTTTATAATAGTGCTCTACTTTCTCGTATCCTCTCTAACCCAGATAACTTTTAACTAACTTCCAGTTCTGATATCTACAGATGTCATTACAAATTTTCCTGATTTCATTTTCATCTTTCACCCATTTTAGATACATAATCCAAAATTCCTTTTCATACGCATCACTATTATTTTCACCTTCTCCTCCCATTGCCAATCTTCATAGAGCATCAGCAATTAGATTTTCTTCATCTTTTATATACTTTATTTTATAGTTTAACTGCTGGAGGAAGAGTGCCCTACTGGTTGTCCTGCTATGATTCAAAGTACACTCTTGTATATAGATTAAAGCCTTAGGTTGTTACTACTACTTGATGTCCTAATAAGTAATTCTTGAATTTGGTGAAAGTCCAACATATGCTCCATCACACCATCTATAATATTTTCTTGGAACAGATGAGCTCCCAGCCCAAAGTCACTGCTGCCAGTCATAATGCAAAATGGCTCTGTAAGATCAGGTCTATATAACATTCTGCTATTGCACATCTGTTTCTTGATGTTGTTGAATGGCTCATGACTATCCTTGATCCATACCCAAATGGTGTTGTTCTTCAACAAGTTGTGCAAACATGGTGCATTTAAAGCTTGAGTGCTGACAAACTTACAGTAGTAGCCACAAATTCCATAGAACAATTTAAGTTGTTTTTTAGTCTTGGCTGCAAGAAATCTTGCAATGGCTTCAAGTTTTTCTTCATCAGGCAAGACTCCTTCTTCTGAGATGGTATGGCCTAAAAATTTGAGTTGTTTAACCCTGAGTTTTCACTTCTCTAGTTTTAATGACATACCTCCCTGTCTCAATGTATAACACACTTCACCCAACAAATGTATATGTTCTTCCCAACTCTTTCCTGTTACAAGTATCTCATCAACATAAAGGACTAGTTTGCTTAACAATTATTTCCCTAGAACAAAATCTAATGCTCAGATAAATTCTGCAACTGATACATTAAGACCAAATGGTACAACACAATAGCAATAGCAGCTTCCTCCATACAAAAATGTGGTATATTTCCTAGACTGAATCTACAATGGTACCTGATGGAAACCTGCTGTTAAGTCTAAACTAGACATGTAGTTCAAATGTTCAAATTTATGTAATAACTCGTCTGTTTTCTCAGAGTGATCAGTTTCCCTCTCAAGGTATATGTTCAAATGTCTCGAATCGAGCACAAGTCTTACTCCACTGTCACGTTTGGAAACTACCACCAACGGGTTATTGTAAGTTTAAATTGCCATTTCTCACCCCAAACTGACAGGCTCCAAATGAGGTGCCAATCAGTTTAAATTGCCTCATCTTGCCTGGTGACTATCTAATTGTCTGTTAATATTCTCCCAAGGTCTCTCCCTGTTGTCATGTCCTCTGTTTCCATTACCATTACTATGGTTGATCATCTATTATCACTTTTATTGTAACCACTATTATTATTCTGATTTTTATTATCACTTCTGCCTTGATTCCTGCTCTGATTCCAACCCCCCCCCCCCCCCCCCCCCCCCAGATGGTTGATTGCCAAATCTGCCATTATTTAACCTCTCATTTCTCTCAAAGGCTCTGTCCAACTTATCTACATATCTCAAGAACTGATTCACAGAGTCGTCTGGTCCATAAACCAACTCCCACTGTACTCCATTTGGAATATGTATATATTTTTGTTAGTGGCAACAGTCTATTAACAATCATGAGAATTTACATCATTCCAGAACATTCTATATGTGTTTACAAAGCAAAGAAGAATAGGTTTATGGGCAAACTGAACAGAACGATACCTATAAAAATACACATAAAAGGCCCTAGGAAGCACTGAATCAAATGATAAATACACGGATATATATAAAAAAAGGTGGTATCAGACACTTCATAATGATCTTGGGGGAGGCTGTAGCATTATACCTGCTACCCTCAGAATTTCAAAGAATCTGGTTCAGTCAATATTGTCAAAATCTTTCTCTAAATCTAAAAGTGCTACAAATGCAGATTTCCTTTTCTTCAATCTATCTTCTAAGAAAATTCATAGGGTCAGTATTACCTTGTTTGTTCTCACATTTATCTGGAATACAAACTGATCTTCCCTGATGTCAGCTTCTACAAGTTTTTTCATTTTTATGCAAAATGAGGTTCGTTCAAATGAAACCTGGTCAGTGTGTCTACCTTTGCTTTACACATAAGGTGGCATCACGTAACTGCGGGTATGGTGGTGCCATCTATTGGTAGAAAGACTGACGTGTGTGCACCATTTGATGTTGCATAACGCCAGTGTGGTTTCACGCCGAAGAGAAGGTGGTCACTCAAGTTATTGTCCACTACCGAACATGCAGGCAAGTAGGCAGGAGCAACAAGGAGTGATTCCATTTTTGGTGGTGGAGGAAGTTGGAGGCCATGACATGTATCGATGGATGAAGGCTGTGTAGGGTGAGTATAGTGTGAGTCATTCAAGTGTTGTGAAATGGCGCAGATGATTCCTTGAGGGGCGCGAGTCACTGGAGGACGATGCTCATCCTGGACAGGCTCATCATGTCATCACACTGAAAATGGTTGCGGAAGTGAATGCTTTAGTCTTGGACAATAGCAGAATCACCATGGATGAGATCCGTTGGTTACTGGGTATTAGCATAGGCACCGCCCACACCATAATGCAATAACACTTGAACTTTTTGAAAAACCTGTGTGCAGTGGATTCCCCACCAACTGACTGCCAAACAGCGCAATACTCAATTGGCACTGTCTTTGAGTCATCTAAAATGTTATCATCAGGAGGAATGTGGCTTTCTCCCGCCTATTGCCACAGGTGACGAAACATGGTGTCACCATTTTGAACTGGAAAGCAAGCTTCAGAGCAAGCAGTGGAAACATGTGACTTCACCTCTCTCCAAAGAAATCAAAGTTCATGCACACCAGTTCTGTTAATGTGATGATGTATTCTTTTTTTGACCAGAAGGGCCCACTGCTTGTTGAGTTCCTGAAATGGGCAACCACCATCAATGCCCAGCGTTATCAAGCGACTTTACAGAACCTTAGACGAGCAATCAAGTCAAAACACCAAGGCATGTTGTCCAATGGCATTATCCTACTGCATGATAATGCCTGCCGACACATGGCCAATGCAATGAAGACGACATTGCAGCAGTTTCGGTGGGAAACACTGGAACATTCCCCATATGGTCCCAACCTTTCACCGTGTGACTTTCTCGTGTTTGGACCTCTAAAACAAGTGATTCGCAATGGATGATGAAGTGTGTGACTGGGTCCAGGCCTGGATCTGACAGCAGCCTACTAGCTTCTTCAAAGATGGAATCAACTGGTTACTGTCGCAATGGGATAAATGTGCCAATAGTTTTGGCGACTATTTTTGAGTATGTGTACACCTACATTTTTGAGTTAATAAAATCATTACTGTTACTTTACACTAGTGACCAGGTTTCATTTGAACACCCCCTTACAATTTGTTGTCAGTATTTTGCAACGACGAGTTATTAAACTGATGGTTAGATAGTGTTGGTGCCTGTCAGTATCTGCCTTTTTTGGAATTACACTCTTCTTGAAATCTGAGGGAATTTTGCCTGTCTCATATATCTTACATACCAGTGAAATAATTTTGTCATCGCTGACTCATTCAATGTTCTCAATAATTTTAAGGGAATGTTGTCTATTCCAGTGGCCTACTTCCCACTTAGGTCTTTCAGTGGTTTGTCAAATTCTTCTTGCAGTATCATGTCTCCCAACTCATCTTCACATACTTTCTCTTATTTTGCTGTCCTTAAGTTCATTTGTATTTTAGAGTCCCTCTATATACTCTTTCCATCTTTAAGCTTTCCCTTCTTTGTTATTACCGACTTGCCATCTGATCTCTTGACATTCATGCAGT
The DNA here is from genome assembly GCF_021461395.2 of Schistocerca americana. NCBI lineage: Eukaryota > Metazoa > Arthropoda > Insecta > Orthoptera > Acrididae > Schistocerca > Schistocerca americana. The sequence continues at coordinate 407,529,834 of NC_060121.1, read as the reverse complement.
TGTTTCTCAGTTCTCCAAAGACCTCTTTAAATTTCCCATATTGGCACCTATCTTTCCTCAAGTTAAGCATACTTCCACAACCTTGAATTTGTCATATAGCCATTCTTTGTCAGCAATTTTGTACTTCATGCCAGTCTCATGTTTTAGATATGTTTTCCCTTCCACCTGGTTCACTTTCCGAAATTTTATATTTACTCCTTTTGTTACTTAACTTCTTCCGAATTTTTGTATTTACTCCTTTTGTTACTTAACTTCAGTATCTCCTATGTTATCCAGGGATTTCAGCCTAATGTTGTCTGACACTTCCTCTGAACATCTCAACAACCTCTAGTTCCTTCATTTCATCCAAGTTACATCTCCATAATTTCCTAACTTTTTTAAATTTCTTCATTTCAATCTACAGTTTGTAACAAATATATTATCACTGGAGGCCACATCTATCCCTATAAATGTCTTACAGTTTAAAATCTGGTTTAGAAAACCTTGCCTTTCCATTGTATGATCAATAGAAACCTTGAAGTGTTCCCAGATCTCTTCCCCAATTACAGTCTTCTTTCCTCATTGTTTAACTGAATGATAAAATAATGCTGTGCACAAAATTCTACCTGGCAGCTTCCTTTTTCATTCTTTTCTCCCAGTCGATGTTCTTCTGCTAGCTTTCCTTCTTTTCCTTTTCATACTACTAAATTCCAGTCACCCATCTCAGTTAAATTTTTGTCTCCCTTAATTATCTGAAAAATTTCCTTTATCTAATCATACATCCTTTGTCTCTACATTATCTTGGGAACTAGATGGCATATACACTTGTACTACTGTGATGGATGCTGGCTTTGTGTCTGTCTTGTCTATGATAATATGCTCACTGTGCTATTCATAGTAGCATCCCACATTCCTATTTTCTTATTAATAATTAGGCCTACTACCAAAATATCCCTATTTGACTTTATGTTCATGATGCTATACTGACTTGACCAGAAGTGCTGTTCCACTACTCACCACATTCACCTTTTCCCACTGTATCTATCCTTTTTTGAATACTCTACCCTCCCTATCAGATTAAGAGATCTAACATTCAATGCTCCAACATGAAGAATGCCAGTTTTGTTTTTCATGATGTCAACATCCTGCTGAGTAGTCCCAATCCAGAGATCTGAATGGGAAACTATTACACCTGTGTAACATTTTACCCATGAGGATGTGTCACCAGTAAGCCATAAATCATTAAGCAACATTAAGTTGCATGCTCCAAGATAGAAATAGCTGTACTTTCCCCTCTCTTTCAGTTGTTCGCATTACCAGCAAGCAAGGCCATGTTGGATAATGTTGAAGGCCAGATCAGTAAATCAGTCAGAATGTTGTCCCTGAACTACTGAAAAGGGTGCTGCCCTTCTTCAGGAACTATGGATTAGCTGGCCTTTCCACAGACACACCTACATTGTGGTTTCAGCAATTGTACAATTATCTGTATTGTTGAAGCATTCAGATCACCTCACCTCATGAAGGTCCATTGTTAATGATATGTTACTTTATGAAAGAAAGAAAACCTAACTCATGGAGGGTAAGGGGCGGGGGGTACATAAAAGTAATTACTCCATAAAATAACATATGTTAGGCTTTTTTCATAACAGAAAAAAAAACAGCAAACAGTTACTTAATTATAATCTTTAATTGAACAACTGTCTTTAACAATCAGTTTAGAAAAATAAGTATCAATGCAATGGGGAAGGGTGGAAACTGCTGTGGGATAGTGAGAAATGATTGATAGTGCCCAGATTGCCAACACTTTTTTCATGTTGAATCTATGAAGCAATCTTCTTGGATAGAGATGTGGGTCACCTAGAAGTAGAAAAAATTTACTTGTTATAAAAGTAATACCATGTGGGTCATTTTTTACCCATACACATTTTAACACAATTTGATATACTAACACCAGTTTTCAGATACTAAATAGTTTCTGGGTTTGCCTCGACATTATTCATGGAAGAGAAAATATTGAAATAGCAGTACAAAACAATTTAGTCATTTTCTATGCTGTTAGTGCAGTCTTCACTAAACAGTTTTCTATAGCTATGGAGATAGAAACCTCAGAATAACAATCCAAGGTACAACGTAACATCATGTAATGTAGTAAGCTCCAAAGAACTATGATCATTGAACTTTTTCAATTTTCAATTGATTTTTCAAATTTTGCTTTACTAATTCAGCTATGAACATTTAACGAAGAGAGTAATAATGCAGCCAAGGTATGAGAAAATATTGTACACAACAATAATTCTCAAGAGGCACAAACAATATCCCTATTTTTATAATAATTGTCTTAACTGAATCAAATAATCTCACATTTTAGTTAAAATAAGTAATGTGTAATAGGGAGGTTTATGCTTTATATTTTTTCCACAATAACAACCCACTGTTTTTTTTACACTGTACATTATCCTACCTTTTAATTATGTACAGCTATGCCTTTAAAATGTCAGGCAATTTTAATATAACAATGAAAATAATCAGTTATTGATAATATAATGTAAATGGATCAATAAAAAATCTACTCACCAAGCAGTGGCAGGGGAACACACACACAAAAGGAAAGTCTCCCCCTGACCTGGGTTTCTTGGTGACTTTTCTGAACTGTACCTCTTTACCTAAACCTCTCCACTCCTTTTCCTTCACCCCTATTCCTTCCCCTTCAACTCTTCTGCCAGAGAAAGGAGCCACTGGCTCCAAAACCTTGTGAAAGTTAAACCCTTGTGTGTTCCCCTCCTGCTGCTTGGTGAGTAGATTTTTTTATCTATCCATTTACATTATAGACAATTTTAAAAGATTTTCATGAGGCATAATCATTTTATTGTCAGCAACAGTATTATATTTAGCCCTTCATATAAGCCATTTCATATCTAGAATAATTCTGTCTCATGCCAAGGCTGGGTAATCATGCATGTGTTAATTAAAATTCAGATATTACCAACAAGTCAGATCGATCTCAAGAACTTTATGAACATCAATAGTATAACCTTGGACCTATACTGAAGCTCAACATCTTACATAAATTCCCTACACTTGTTTCTCAGAATCTTATACAGCATACCATCATAAACAAAAATACACTACTTTAAAAAACAGAGCACCAATAAGCCCCTGATATGCCTACATCTCTACATCACCATCATCATTCTCATCCTCCTCCTCCTCATTACCATATAGCAGAATGTTTCATAAACCTCTACATAATAACATAACTTGCAGAATACTGCATATTTTAACTAAAAACTAGTGATGATGCATATTTTTGCTGTATGTGTATAATATTTTAAAAATTTAGATGGGCAGTCTCTAGCTCTATGTAGTTATGATGTCTCGCAGATTGACCGCAGCCTAGGACTGCGTGCAGTCACTAACTGAGAGGCCACTGTGTAGCGAAATCATTACAGAAGAGGAACAGGAACAGGCAGCCAGAGTCAATGCTCCTGAGCATTATGAGATGTAGTGTGTAACATATTTTACGCCATGCCCCCCAAAAAAAGAAATGTTTCGTGGATAGCTAACCATCCTGGAACATTTACATATGACAGAATTGTTTTATATTGTCAAGTTTGGGAGAGAAACATTTCGTGCAAAAATAAGTTTCAAGTAGACCAGAAATGTCAAGACAAGTCTTTATATCACAGTAATACAGAAGAAAGGACCACAACTACAACTTCTGACAACAGCAAGTCGTAGTAGCAGGGATTTGTCCATAGGTAACCAGAAAAGTTGGCTTAACATGGATCTTTGTGAAGCATTAACTGCAAGCAATATTTGTCTTCACAAACTTACAAATCCTATCCTCAAAGGCATCCTGTGGTAATATTGCTTAAATCAAAATATACCAGATGAATCAACAATGTGTAAAAATTACTTACAGACAGTGTATGTAAATGTTCTGGAAGAAATACAAAATGAACTCGAGGACAGCATTATCTGAATTTTGATTGACAAAACTACAGATACTTGTGGCTGTTACATTGCAAATTTGATTGTTGGTGCTTTAAAAGAAGATCCTTATTCTTCCTATTTAGTGGCCTGCAAAGAACTTGAAAAAGTAAACCATTCTACGATCACCAGACTTGTAAATGAGGGTACTGATGCAGAAGGCCCTTTACTGCTTACAAAAATGTTTTGAGTGATTGAAATATTTGGAACAGGTCTTGCTAATTTATGGTTACAATAGTAGAAAAATGTAAAATAAATTGTAAGTAATGCTTTTGTCCAATAGTATTAATTAAAAGTTATTGCTGTTCAAGAAATTCATGACTGTATTTTGTTTTTTAAATAAAATATTACAGAGTTCTTGAGCGTGCCCTTCTGCGTGCAATATATTTCGAAGTTGGTCATGTACATACTGATTGTTTCGCTGCAATCCACTCGGATCACATCTGCTTCTTATCGACAACAATAGCAAAGAAGAAACAATTCTTAAAACACCATATGTGCCACCATTTTGCAAATTTTTAGAAAATAATCCCAGAAAGGCCCCCTTGCTAACCTCTACAAGAAAGTATTCAGAAAATGATATCAGTATTCTAAATGTACTGATTTTTCACTTGACAGATGCTCTTTCTTGTAATTGATATGCACAGGTTTGACTTTGAGATATAATGCTCGCATTAACTACCATGTTTTTTTTTATTATTTGATCTTGCATATAATCTGGTCTCTAATAATAATAAATCAAATATTTTAAACCAAGAAATATATTTTAATGTGATAGCTGATCTTTCATGTATCATACCTGACTATAATCTTTAACTTTGCATTGGTATGAAAAATGTCACTTTTCATTCTCGCTCTCTCTCAGAAAGACACCACAGTAGTAACTGAAGTAACATAGCTTAGAAAAATCATAAATTTTCATTCCTCTTAAACACTTTTTGTCCACTAAGACACTACCAGTATATTTTCTGGTGTTGCTAACACTAGCTGACTATAATCACAATAAACAGTAACATTTTCTCAGTCTGTCTTTCCTATATGAAAAACTTCAATTTTTTTTAAAACATGCATGTAAGTTTACCAACATGACTGTAATTTCAAATCCATTTTTGTTCATCTAGCACAAAACAGCAGTTATGTCTGGTTCATGCAAACAGTATGAAATTCACAAAGAATGAATGTTAAAAAAAAGAAACACAAATAATATTTCATATACAAGAATAAGCTTAACTTATTTTCAGTTCCTTAGAAATATTTTTGATTCAATACATTTAATCAGATCATCTGGCGTGTGAGAATCAGATCATCTGGCCTCTGGTTAACTACATGATTATTAGACTAGTAAAAAGGAGAAGATCAGTTGATAGTGAGAGATAGTTACAAAAAGATATAGAGATGAGAAACATAAGGTGACAAAATACTGCAAGAGCTTATGCTCCTGTGTTAGTTAAGTTCATATCTCATTCAGCTCTTTTGATCTGTTGAGGGGACTATTGTTAAGGTTCATTTATACTGTTTTGTTTTCTCTGATTTCTATTTTTATCACCTGTTGCCTAAATCATCATCTAAGCTTCCTTTCCCAAACACTGTTTATGACTCTGTACCATAAAGTACTGCCAGTAATTCTGTCAGCACAAATTTCAAATTGCAAAATGGTTTGAACTCTCCTAGCACTATAGTTCTCACAGTGCTCTGGTATAGGTGAAGTCTTGTTAGTGTAGCTGGTTGTCATCAAAAAGTTATGAGTGTTGCTTTCCTTGCACACTTGTCCTATGTAAGTTTCTGCTTTAGTTCATATTTGCTTCTATAATGTTTCTTCAAAAATATCTGAAGTTGCAGTGTTTTTTATCTTAGGTGAGTTCACAGATTTTAAAGTTTCCGGTACCACAGAAATGTCAGTGTGTCTTTCAATTAAAAAGATCTTCACTGACTGCAGGTCTAACTTCAGAAGTTATTCTTTCTATTATACTGCACATTCTTTCTATTATACTGCACAAAGATGCTGAGTCGCAGATAGATACAACAAAAAGATTCTCACACTTACAGCTTTCTGCCATTAAGGCCTTCATCAACAATAGACAGACATATGCTCTCTCTCTCTCTCTCTCTCTCTCTCTCTCTCTCTCTCTCTCTCTCTCTCTCTCTCTCACACACACACACACACACACACACACACACACACACACACACACACAACTGCAGTCTCAGGTAACTCAAAAGGCCTTAACGGCCGAAAGCTATAAGTGCGAGAGTCTTTTTGTTGTGCCTAACTGTGACTCAGCATCTCCACTATATGGTGAGTAGCAATTTTCCTTCACTAAAATTGTTGTTTTCCATCCTGGATTTTCTATTGTTTGATACTGTTCAAAGAAACACTTGTTTCTGTTACTAGTTTGTTCATTACTAGTCTTTATGGTGGATTCATTTCCCCCCCAATATAGATCCTATTTTTCAAACCTTAAGCTTCAGTTGTGACTGTTCTCTTTCACTGTGCCTTGTCATTCCGTTTCTGTTGCATGTTTCATAATTCTTCTAATATATAACTTAAAAAAATCACTCTGATCTGGCTTTTCATGGACTGATGTCACTTAAATTTTCAAAAACATCTTGGCTTTCATCTACAACCCTCTCCATTGCTTCACTATTTCTTTACTGTTCATGTTCACTCAGTTATAAAGTACCTTATTTAAAAAATTAAAAATTTACTAATTTGCCAGTATTTCGTTAGTCTTGTGCTATGATATTCAAAATTATTTTTGTTTATTTTTATTTACTTGTAGTCCATGTAAGCTCAAAGTTCCTTTGCAGCTTCCAAATGCAAACCAGTGTTCCTTCAGCGTCCAGATTCTTTGTTTCTTCACAATATTTTGCATACATAATTTTAACTTGAGTACTGAAAATTTCTTTTTGTGTCATTTCCCAGTAATAGAAAAACTACTAATACTCTAGCCACAGTAGTCTATAATCCAGGCAGCAGCCCATATGAATGGTGCACTTCTCTTACTATAGACAGTTAAACATACCACACATTGGTGTAATACCATGTATTTATATGTCTAAAAGTAAAAGCATAGCTAAGTGTTGTAGACTCAAGGTATGACATTAATCCCAGCTGATGCTCACACATATGATGCACCTCTCTTTTTATATATCCTTTAAAACATAAATTTTATAAACATTGCTTAAGAAGTAAATTGCTTTAAAGCGCTGTATTTGTAAGTCCAAGAGTAGTAATGGCAAACAGTATTTAAAATTTCACTTAGCTTCCTTAAGCAGTTTTTAAATGACACAGGTTGGAGTACATTCTTCAATGATAAATCATTATTTATTAGCACTTCCACATGATATTATTCAAAACAATATTATTGTACCTGGGAGTGAGGGCATTTTGGTTGGCTTATTGTGAGTGAGCACATAATTGGGGTTGATAGTATATACACAACTAACATGAAAGCATTGGCAGTATGATGCAGTCTCCTTAGTCACCATTGTGTTTGTTTATTGTAATGTCATGATGTGTTTATGTTGGTGGCCAAGTACAATAATATGGTGCTGATTAGTGTTAAACATATGCTGATTAGTGTTAAACATATTTTCATAGTGTTGCAGACAAAAATCAAAATATACTGTACTTTTTTTGTCTGTACCCATTTCCAGAGAAGTTCCCTAGATGTTAATCTAAATTATGTCAAAATGGTGTAAAACTAAAAGAGACTGAAAAAATTGCCACCAAATGAATACAATATAGGATGTGTAACTGTTTTAGAAAAATTCAGAACAACCAATAGTCAAATTAATAATAGGATAACTTCCATTTTCTGGATCGTTTAACAAATGTAAGTCACATATCTTTTCCAAAGATATGTATGTATTTAAAGATTTTTAGTAACAATAACAAATGGCAAATGTTACAAAATTTATTAATAAAAAATTAAAAAACCTCCTGTTGCGTTGTAATATCAATTACATATCAGTTTTAAAGATTTAAAAATGTAAACAAGAATATATGTTTTGTCTGCATTTAAAACTGATTGGTAAAAATACCAAAGCAAAATTAAGGAAGACTCATTTTTAAGTATTTAGTGTTGATTATTTCCCCAGCTAATTTTCATAATTTGAGATCAAAGTTTGAAAATATATTGATATTTAAATGAAAAATTATATGTATGGAAAAACTGTTCCAAACAACCATAAAAATTCGAAAACATTCACAAACATGGATTACATAATTTACTTATGAAAACCAATCCACATCTGGCCAAAATTTAAGTGGTATCATATAGTTCATTAATCAAGCACAAATTCTGATAGCACTAGATTCATTATAACTTCTTGTATCACTTCACGTGTCAGTCTCTAACAGTTACCCTTCTAAATTACTTCCAGAAGAATGTAAGGAAACAGTCCAACACAAAAGGAAACAGTCCAACACAAATGACAAAATTATGCCCCAGGAAAAACATGATTGTGAGTGCTAAATGCACGCAGAAAATAAATTTAGTGTGGCTGTAGCACATTCTTTCCTGGAAGCTGAATACCTGCCATGGAACAGCAACTAGTTGCTAAATTATTATGAAATGTGGCTGTGTTTAACATGGTAGTGTGGACCCTTTACATTATTTATTTTTCTTACATGGAGCTTAGTTTATGTAACTTTAGAATGTCATCAGTGAATATATATTTTGTTCCATTTGCATATTATACTTTCACTTTTCTGTGATATTCCTGCTTGGCTAGGGCACAGAAAAAACACAAAATTAATTGATACTGAACACTAAATCTAAATTTAGAATATGGATTTATTCATCTTGTAACATACACATTAGTCATCAGATTAAAGTTCAAATAAAAAATTCACTTGCACCAAAACATAGCTCATGAGCTGGAGCAGCATTCTGAAGTTAATATATTTTTTTCCTGAGAGAGAAGTAAAATTTAGATAATAATATAATTGACAAAGAACACTGTGATTAAATTATCTGTTTACTCTTCGCCAACCCACATGTTCTGTTTGTTATTAGAGTTCCTAACTATGAATGTTTTAGCGGCTAACTGCATCTGCATGGAAGCTTCGATTCCCTTGTTATTTTACAGCTAGTGAAGGATGCTGAAGAAATAAATATTTGCTTCCAGCCATACTTAGTGCATTTTTTTAAAATCTACCTTTGCATTGTGTAATATTGTGTGTGTGCGTGTGCGTATGCGTGTGTGTGTGTGTGTGTGTGTGTGTGTGTGTGTGTGTGTGTGTGTGTGTGTGTGTGTGTCGTTGTGTAAAACAATTGGGGGAGAGGAGGCGTCACAGTAAGAGTGTTATGTAGAATGTTAATTATTTCATGAATTTTGTTTTAATTTGGCTAGTGATGTAACATTATGTATAAATTTTGCAGAAAGGCAGAGGCCAAAAAGCAAGTGAAGAAATGGACAGATGCTGAAGGATTTTTCTCAAGATATAAAGTGAATCAGTGGATGCAGAGTGTTGTTGACAAAGCATTAAGAGCATATGAGCAAAATTATAAGCAAAAGATATATAAGGTAAGTAAGTTCTACAGAAGAAAAACAATGTGGTAACTTGAGGATGGTTGGACACACACACACACACACACACACACACACACACACACACACACACACACACACACACTGAATGACAGAAAAGAAGTGAAGTACTCAGAAAATGTGATTGGATGCTAATGTAACTTTGTATATATACACAAACCATTGGCAGATGTGTAAATGATTAGATTTGCAGTTCTCTGTGACATAGAATGGTTAGCACAGTGAATGAATGTTGTTCATTTTCAATATTGTTACCAGGCCTGGTATGATATGTGAGGTATGCGAGCAGCAGCAGTTGTAGAGTGATCACTGTGAAGTACACAGACATGCAGCAAACTCATATGAGACATCATTATCAGCACCTGACAGAGTTTTAAAGGGGCCTAATTGTGGGTCTCAATTTGGTCAGCTAGTAGAATCATGCAATATCCAGATTTGTAAGGCATCCAGTGTGACAGTGGCCTGATGGACTGCATTGGAACATGAAGGCAGGCATCTCTGTGGTCAAGGTTCTGGTTGACCACATCTGATCACAAGGGAGAATCACCATATTAAGCACCAAGCACATCATAATCTCATTACATCTGTATCTTTCATCTGAGAACGGGTAATGGACTCACTGCAACACTGCATCATCCCCCAGCATTGCTTAGGGACTAACAGCAGCTGTACAAGGGAATTAATGTTCTGTCTATAGGCTACCATTAACACCAAAATACATATGGCATGAATTGCTGATGACTGGTAATTTATTGGGTTCAGTAATGAATTGCAGTTTTATGCTACTTTGGATGACCATCTTGGACAAGTATTCCAGTGACATGGAGTAGGTTCCATTTTTCCAATGCTACTGGAAAAGCACAGCAGTGTTACTCCTGCTGTCATGGTAAGGGAGCAATTGGGTATAACTACAGGTCATGGCTTGTAGTAATTGAGGAAACTATGATGACATAACAGTACATCACGGACATTCTGTGTTAGCTCTCATGTGTCAGTATCGTTGTACCATTTTTCAATTTGACGCCCATCCCCTTAACTGAGTGGTTTGTGTGGCTGACTGCATGCTATGGACCTGACCAGGTCTGAGATTTTATCCGCTTGGGGACTGGGTGTCATGTTATCGTCATTATCATTTTATCATCATTAACATGCAAGTTGCTGAAGTGGCATCAAATAAAAAGACTTGCATTGGGAGGCCAAACGGCCCCATTAGGCATCTCCTGGCCAATAGTATCATACAATCATTTCATTTCAATGTAACAATGCTTGTCCACACAAAGCACTTGTCTCTGTGAACTGTCTGCATGATAATGAGGTAATCCTATGGCCAGCAAGATCAGTCCCCAATAGAACTGATGATCATGTAAATCAGTCACTATCACTGAATAACAAGCAACACTGGAAGGACTTGCACCTATGGTCTATTGCCATACACTCATGTTTGCTGCTGAAGAGATGGCTTAGTGGCAGGTCCCGTGCGTGCATAAATTTAACGCTCTGTAGTGTCATTGGATGATGTCTCTGGACATGGGTTCCAATCCTGAATTTGATCCTCAAGATGCCCTCTACAACACCTCAAAGTTGTAGGTACCGTATTGTTACATCCTGTATGTAATACGGAAAACTTGCACTAACTAATCGAGAGAATTGTGAGAAACTGGTATGTTATTTCTCTGATCTCCTTCACCACCATGAGTCTTAAACAAGATTCCCTATACAGGATTGCCCCTCCATTCACCCAGAATCATTCCCATCAACATATGAAGAGATCCACAAACACATACTTGAACTAAACAATAACAGGACATCCAGTGAAGATGGTGTCATTGCAGAACTACCAAAGAACCTTGGATCAAAATTTGTACAGGTACTTACTCAAATAACCACAACCATCTGGCAGACAGAAAAACTTTCTGATGACTAGAAATGTGAACATATCCATTCGCTGCACAACAAAGGAAGTACTATGAAGGCTTTCACGACCGGATGACATATCTTCTGGTAAACCTTCCGGGATGTAAGGTCATGGTCCATGAAACTCTTCAGCTCCTAACGTTTCGTCCAGAGCTGTGCTGGACATCTTCAGAGGGGTGTTTCTCCTCTGGTGAGTCTTGCCGACTGACGGGTCGGACGTCTGAGAGCGACTTATGTATCGTAGAAAGTGGGCGTGACCAGAGTTACACGTGATATGCAGAGATAACCTTTGTCAGAGATAAAACTTAACTATTGATCGTAATCTCGTCACGGATAAAACTGTCTAACAATTCTGTAGTGCTACTGTCCAAATATCACTAAGTTTCATGGTCTCTTCTTTCCATGAAACTTAGTGATATTTGGACAGTAGCACTACAGAATTGCTAGACAGTTTTATCCGTGACGAGATTACGATCGATAGTTAAGTTTTATCTCTGACAAAGGTTATCTCTGCATATCACGTGTAACTCTGGTCACGCCCACTTTCTACGATACATAAGTCGCTCTCAGACGTCCGACCCGTCAGTCGGCAAGACTCACCGGAGGAGAAACACCCCTCTGAAGATGTCCAGCGCAGCTCTGGACGAAACGTTAGGAGCTGAAGAGTTTCATGGACCACGACCTTACATCCCAGAAGGTTTACCAGAAGAAAGGAAGTACTGTGAATGTGAACAGCTAGCCGCTCCAACAACTCACATACAAAATTCTCTCATCATGCTTTCCCCAGGAACAATTAGAACACAAAATTGGTGAGTACCAGACAGGCATCTGCCCCAGTTATTCATGCACTGAACAACTCTTCAATCTGCAAACAATTCTAAAATACAAAACCATCAGAAATGCTCAGTCATTTGCACTTTCACAGATTTCAAGACAGTGTATGATTCCATTGACTGAAAATCAGTGTTCAACTTCTTAGAAGAACTAAGACTTGCCCCAAAAATATTATGGCTAATCAAACAGATACTGGCTGACACAAGATTGAAACTTAAATTCGTGAGTGAAATCTATGACCCCCTAATCATCAAAACTAGAGTAACATTCAGTTATCCTCATCATTGTGCAGATTAGTCCAGACAAAGTAATGGGGGTATGAGAAAGAATTGAAAATCCAAGGACTCTGGAACCAACCTGGTGAGGATGGACCTGGGACAAAGTTAGCTTTCACAGACAACCTAGCCATATGCTTATTTAATGAAGCAACAGCAAAAAAACAAAATTGCTTAAAGCACTCACAATGAAGGTTGACCTTCAAATATCTTTCCAGAAGTCTTTTTCTGCTGAAAATTAACCATACAAAAATTAAACACAAAATACAGCAAGATAAATGGAGTTGCACATTGCAAATATCTTGATGAAATCCTCAAATCTGTAAGAGAACAGAAAATCTCACAGTAAACTCAAGTACAAAAAATGAAGAGATCATATGGCAAGACTCTGGATATATACTGGATTGAACAAAATTCCATTTATGGACATCGATGACAGGTTCCTGACACTAAAACATGAAAATAAGTCTAGTAAACATGGGCTGTAAACTGCGTACCTTGAGAGCTATAAGCACTTCTTCAAAACTATGAAACACATTTCTTCTACTGCAAGCTGTTTGATTTGCATATTTTGGAGGGGGTAGTATGAAACAAAACCAGAAAAAAATGTCCAGTAAACATGGCCTCTAAAATTCATACCGAAGATCGATGAGCATTTGTTCAATAGGAGAGATGTGTTTCATAGCAGCAAAGATGAGCATGTTCTCATAGCTCTTAAATTATGCATTTTAGAGCCCATATTTACTGGACATTTTTTCATGTTTTGACAATTTTGACATGTGGCGAAGTAATCAGCATGTTAGCTGATGATGTTGATACCAGGCAGTGACATTAAGAATTTGTGAGGCAAGTGTACAACAGTTAGGGCTGTCAGAGGCCTTACTAACATGCAAACTACTGTAAGCTACATGACGGAGCGTACTTGACATTTTACCACTCATTAGGGTTTCTTCCCATTCCATTTGCGTTTAGAGCATGGAAAAATGGTTTCTTAAATGCCTCTGTGCACTATGTCCTTACAGGAGTGTTATGTACATGGTTGTAATATATTCCAAAATCCCTCACTAAATACTGCCTCTTGAACATTGTAAGTAGGGTTTCAGATTGTGACTAATACTAGCATCAAATATTTGCCTGTTGAAGTTTTTCACCATTTTTGTGATGCTATTCCAAGAGTCAAACAATCCTGTGCCAATTTGAAGTGCCTTTCTTTGCATATGCAATGTTGAAGGAAGGCATCATTCACTCTTCCAGTAGTCAATGTTAGTCTCCCATACACTTGGTGCCAAAACTTTATGGTGTCTGATGCCCATGCAGAGGACCCTTAATGCTAGAACAGTGGCAGATCATTATCCTGTACCCTTATTAAGAGACTACCAGTATGCCTTATGTGGTACAACTATTGTTAATGTGCTATACTGTGCCAAGGACTACTCACAAATTCATGTGGCTGTAGATATGACACCAATTGGACTCTGTGAGAGTTAGTTCATGACATTCAGCTTACAAAATGATGCACTGACTTGGCAGAGGTTTGTACACAGAGGTGACAAAACTCATGAGATAGCGATATGCACATTTAAAGACAGTGTAGTATCACATATACAAGGTATAAAAGATCAGTGCATTGGCAGAGGTATCATTTGTACTGAGGTAGTTCATGTGAAAAGGCTTTGACATGATTATGGACGCTCCATGGGAATTAACAAACTTTGAATGCAAGGACCAATGACCTCATCAGTTTGGTCCCTTAGGTATTAACATACATTTGAATGCGGAATGGTACTTGGAGCTAGATGCATGGGGCACTCCACTTCATAAATCATTAAGGAATTTGATATTCAGAGATCCACAGTGTCAAGAATGCGCTGAGAATACTAAATTTCGGGAATTACTCCTCACCATAGACAACTTAGTGGCTGACAGGCTTCACTTGACAACTGAGAGCAATGGTTTTTGTGTAGGGTTGTCAGCACTAACAGAGAAGCAACACTGCACGAAATAGCTGCAGAAATCATTGTGGGACATATGACAAATGTTTCCATTAGTACAGTGTGGTGAAATTTGGTAGCAATGGGCAATGGCAGCAGATGACTGGCATGAGTGCCTTTGCTAACAGCACAACATAATCTGCAGCATCTCTCTTGTGCTCGTGATCATATTGGTTGGACCCTAGATGGCTGTAAAATTGTGGCCTGGTCAGGTGAGTCCCGATTTCAGTTGGTAAGAGCTGGTGGTAGGGCTCGAGTGTGGCACAGATGCCATGAAGCCATGGACCCTGTGCAAACTGGTGGTGGCTTCAAAATTGTGTGGGATGTCATTACACGGAATGGGCTGGGTCTTCTGGTCCAACTTAACTGATCACTGACTGCAATGGCTATTTTTGGATACGTGGAGACCATTTACAGCCATTCATGGACTTCATGTTCCCAAACAACGACGGAATTTTTTTCGATGACAATGTGTCATGTCACTGGGTCACAATTGCTCACGTAAGGTTTGAAGAATACTCTGGACAGTTCGAGTGAATGAGTTGGCCATCCAGATCACCTGATGTGAATCCCACCGAATAATTATGGAACATAGTGAAGAGGTCAATTAATGCACAAAATCCTGCACCACCAGCACTAGAGGTGCCATGTCTCAGTATTTCTGCAGAGAACTTCCAACAACTTGTTGAGTCCAAGTCACATTGAGTTGCTGCACTGTGCCATGCAAAACGAAGTCCGACATGATAGTACTATGTATCCCATGATATCTGTCACCTCAGTGTAGATTTAGTGCTATAAGGTTTGCCCTATCGCTTCAAGTACCTTGATGACATCCTTGTTTTTTCAGCCATGGCAGTAGTACACCAACTGCACTTAGTAAAATTCATTAGAGGCCTGGACAAATAATTGATTGTACTAAACACTGCTAGGTTTGTTTATAGCAACAAGAGATCAATTTTTTAGGCCACGTGATTTCACCAGCAGGGTTTTTACTGGTGCTAGAAAAAGTAGAAGCAGTATGGAAGATTCCATGGCTCGAAACCACAAAAGAACTGTGGTGCTTTCTGGCAATTCTCAGTTTTTACTGGTGTAATCTATACCAATCAGAAAAAATATAAGGACCTCTAACCCAATACTGCAGATGGACACTTTTTAAAACGCTAAGCCTCATAGCTTACAAATTTATTACATACATTTGTATGCAGTTGTAGGTGATAGAGTTTGCAATTTACACAGACCACAAACCACTTGTCTAGCCTACAGGCAGAACAACAATAAATATTCACCATGACAATACAACCAATTGGAATTTATAGCTCAGTTCAGCACCGATATATGTCACACATCAGGAATTAATGACATAGTAGCTGACGGCCTATCCCCTGTGAAAAGTATAAGAGATGCAGTGGATTTTACTCAGGTCGCCAAAGCACAAGAATCAGACCAGGAGATCAGGATCTTCTGAAAGACACTTCTTCCAACTTTCAGCTGAAACTGATCGATATCCCTTCCACAAATGTTAAGCTATATTGTGAAGTTTTGAATAGCAGATCTTGTCAATTCTTACCTTCCTCAGTCTGTAGAAATACTTTTGAGAACATGCACTACTTATGTGACCATAGTGTCAGGTCAACAGTTAAACTGATCGCTAGCCATTTTGTGTGGCCCAGTATGTAGAAAAATTGTAGAACCGGGACTCATGCTCATGTTCAATGCCAACATAGCAAAGCATCTCACTACACATATGCACATGTGAGATTTCCCAGACACAACTGCACAACTTGCAGATGTACATATCAATGTAGTAGTACTATTACCACCTTCAAATGGCCAAACATATCCATTAACAGTGATCGACTGTTTTATCAAATGATCAGAAGCCATATCAGTAAACAATATTCCACAGAAACACAAGCCTCTGCCTTTGTCTCACACTGGATATCCCAGTTTGGTTGTCCACCACACATAACAGATTGTGGCCAACAATTCGAATCTGAACTGTTTGCCCAGCTGAGCAAATTCTGTAGTGCCATACATCATAAGATTACAGGCTATCACCCAGCAAGTAATGGAAGATTGAATGCTGTCACCAGTTGTTAAACTCTGCCATGGACTCTTTGCGAGTTGGCCTAGTTTATGGAGAAGTACTGAAACTTCCTTGTGAGTTCATTGGTCCATGCTTGGTCTTGGTGGAGGACACAATCAAACAGACTTCAATTCTCAATGGACAGAACAGGTGATGCAATTTGACCATGCCCAGCATCGATGCATGGAACATCACAAATCTTTGTGCACTGTGAGTTACAAACATGAATGCATGTGATTTTATCCAGGGGGGGTTGAAGCTGGTACTGACACTGCCGTACATAGTCCGCCGTCATGTTGTTGGCTTATTGGCAGAAGTGAAAAAACAATAGATCTTTCTATTAATGGCAAACCCAGTACTGTATCCATCAACATGGTTGAGCCAGCCTTTGTGTTGCCAGAATTGCCCAAATGCAAGCAACGCACAACCAGTCACAGCCTGTGGCTCGGGTACAACCTCTACTGGAAGCAGAACCTCAACCAGAGTTCTGAACGCATTCTGTACAGCACCTTCTCCTCCCACTGTGATTCAAGGGTGATGCTCCCTGCACAATTTGTGGATGATGCCTTGCTTTCTCCAAGGGGGTAGTGTAGTGGCAGACATTAACGTTAATATTTCATATCTGTACCTGGCTGAGTTATGAGCATTTCATATTAAGTTTGGAAGTATATCAACTAGTCTTGCTACAAAATTGTACTACTACATGTTTCGTGTTTTGTGAAATGTGCAAATTTACATTTTTGAAAGTTAAAAGCCAGTTGAACCACTTTGAAATCTTATCATAAACTAATTGAACATTTGTGCAGCTTTTTTCAAATATTATTTCATTATAGTTATCTGTATGATCTTCAAAATGTCTGAGGTTATTGTTAATGTGTCTGCCAGATCAATAATAAACAACATTAACTGCAAGGAACCCAACACATTTTGCTATGGCATTCCTCGAGTTAATTCTACATTGACCCATGATTTTCACAGTGTCAGGTGAGAAAATCAAGAGTTTACTTTGCTTGGCTGGTGCTTTCAGAATCAGTGGGAGTGACCATAGAGGAGGTATGAGATATGATGGCCATAGAGGAGGTATGAGATATGAGCTCAGTATACATTCTAAGGGTGTACAACTCCTGCTAAGGTGAAAGAAGACTGGGAGCAGTAACTGAGGAAACACCAACTAGGTCTACAGGCCATGGAACATCGCCAGCTAGTTCTAGAAGCTCTGACTGCTGCAGCAAGTTTTGCTAAGTAGGCTGCAATGTGGAATTCAGAAACCCAAATGCCTCTACAAATTTTTATTTTGGGACTATAGACTACAATACTTCCAGAAATGGAAACATGTTTGTGGAGTTGAAGGATAAACTAAATAAGATAATATGCCATATCACAGAGTTATTATGAGTATGGGAAAAGTAAATAAATAAAACAGAGATGTAACAGAAATCAAATCAAGACATTTGTCTTGTTATAGCGGAGAGGATCCCAACAATTTGGTAGTTTGGTATGATGTTACAGTCAATGAGTGGCTTCAGCTGGATGTGGAATACCTGAAGAAACTTGTAAACTCTCTTTCTTATTGAAATTAGGTCATCATCAAAGCCAGAGCAGGGTTACATGGTATTAGCATGATGTCTCTTGCAGGTGACCAATCCTTTATCTGGTAGGCCTATTTCTTCATTTGACTTAGGTCCCTGGTGGGCCCAAAGTGATTGGATCCCATATGGATATATCCAGTTATGGATGTTACAGAGTCCTCACATATGCATATTCACCAATATTCTGCCTCTAAATGACTAAATAGTATGTCCTCATGATGTAAAAATTTCATGCCCTTTGCTTATTTTCTAGGGCTTCGTACTAATTCCTATGTCTTTTTTTTAATTATTTTTTCCTGACCATCAGATTAAGTCCCTGCTTGTATTTCTGTATTGCCGTAGTATTTTCATCTCTTTGCTACCTTCATTGTAAATATCATACTTTAAACTGATTTTCAGAGGGGACTCCCATGCCTAATCTTTCACTTTCAGTGGCAGTCTTGATAAGGTGTCAGTCACTGAATTTTCATCTCTTCCTGTTCACCATATTGGTAAACTGAAGCAAACAATGTCCAATACAATCTGTTGTGCAACAACATACTTTACATTACAGTAGATTTGTGATCTGAACATACAGTCATTTTCTGGCCTTTTAATAGATAGTAATTCTTGGATTAAATCCTCACTTTTTTAAAGGTTTCCTGTTCAATTGTAGTGTAATTTCATTCAAAGGCTGTTAGCCGTCTACAAGTAAAAGCCACTGGTTATCAGTTAATCAAGTTAGCAGATCTATTAGCAGAAAACATAAGGGAGGTCACCAGCACATGCAGACAAGTCCCCATGGTTATTGGGGTCATGTGAGACACTGACATTAGGTCAAATACTGAATTCAGGAGGCTGTATTAAAAGAAATTAAATTCACAGATTCTCAGTTTGTCTTATAATGATAGAGGAAGAAATCAACTTGCTCCATCAGAATATTAGGGCAATAGACAATAAAGTAATTGAACTGTTAATTTGTTTGCAAAATCTTAATAGGTAGAAAGAAATAACTACAGGGATAGAAAATGGGAAAGTAAGTGATTATGAGTTAGCTGTATATTCATGTACATCCGATATCGATAAAGGAGGAATTGTCATATTCACAAAAAAGGGAAATAAAACAAAAATGTAGAAACAAGGAAATTCTTTATACATCGAGATATAGAAACATTTGCTTGTGAGTTACTATTGTGAAATGTGATTGCTGCTGTAAACAGCTCGCTACTGAGTAAAGGGGAAATTTTCATTAAAAAATTTGATTAATGATCATGCTCTGTCAGTCAAAAGAAAAGGATTATTAATTGATGGTGATTTTAATATAAATTTCTTGCAGGAATCAGACAGGAAAAGTGATGTAGAGGTGCTTTTAGCCTTTTATAATTTGGTATCAGTCATTAATATTCCTACGTGAGTTACTCCAGATAGTATTATCCTTCTTGATAATATACTCACTCAACAATCAGATGTTAAAGAGATACCTGCCTATCCAGTGTTAAATTAATTATCAAATCATCATGCACATTTAGTCACATTATATAACTTTGCTCTACGTGTAGTTCGGAAATAAAACAGTGGGGCTGGTTAATGCCAAAACTACTGAAGGTTTTAGAAAGAATGTTAAAACGTGTTAACTGCTTTGAAATTTACAGTAAATGTAATGTTATCTGCAAAATCAACATATTTCTTAATGAATTTGTTTCCATTTTTGAAAGCCGTTCTACCAAAAAGATAATGAAATGTAATAAAGGCAAGTTATAAAAAACTGGGGATCACTACAGTTATTGGAGTCTCTTCACAATGAAAATAGGACATGTAAAAAAGAGTTGTAACAAGTAATGACTCATATATATTTTCTTATTACATACAGTAATGTAACATATTAAGAAAAGTTGTAAAAAATCTGAGAGTGTGCACATCTTGTCAGAAACTGGCAGATTAGGTAATAAACTAAAGAAATGGGAAGAAGCCACAGAAAAAGACAGTAATTTCTATGAGAGGGAATGGGAGCACTGCAAAAGAAAGTTCATGCACAGCAAATATTTTTAATAATTAAAGTCTCAAAAATATGTAAAAAACTGGTACAAATAGTTTGGAAGAGAAAGCAACACAGAGAACACTCAATGAAGTAACTCATGGCAAAATTTTTTTAGTAAAAATTTCTTTAAAATTTCTTGAGGAAATGTTTAAAAGTTTCAAAATAACATACAGCTCAAGTTTAAATTGACTCCCGCTAACAGAATTAAAAATAATCACTGTCCTATAAATAGGGTACTGGGCACTTATGGTGTGTTATAAGGAAAACATTCTTTCTTCAACTTTTCTGGTTTTTTTTCCACTCTATTTTTACGGAGATAAATTAAAAACAAAACACTAAGTTTCAGAGTGGGAAAGATTTATTTACATGCTCAAATTACAAAATAAATTCAGTGCTCTTGAAAGATTATGAGAAATAATTTATGAAAGTCTGTAGTTAGCCTGTAAATGGAGTCACATCAGTCACACACTTGGTGAACAAGGATAGTTGTGATTAGAACCTACAGCCTCAGTGAGTTACACTTATTAAAAATGCTGTATCTAATTATTGTTGATCTAAATGTTGGAAAGAAAGTATTCAGAGAAATTAGTAGCTAGTTAGATGGTACAATTACAACTGAACCACTTCATTGAGAATTCCGGTTAATTACGAAAATTTATAAAACGAGGAGTACCTAAAGTTACACCACATTCAGCATAAAATGCTAGAGGCTTTCCTGAAAAATTTTGGTACTGGCATCTTTTTTGCTTGTCTCTTTTTCCAATGATGTGTTCTCTCGCATCCAGCTGCACAGTATCCAGAACTTTCTTCCTAGAGGTCCACAGTGGTACTGGTCTGTCAATGTTTCTTCTTGCAGTTTGCTTAATTTTCAGATTTGTGGTGGCACTGTACCTTTAAATATCCTTGATGCTTTTGACCTACTGAGATACACTGTAGTGGAGTACAAATGTGTTTACCACAGCCATGTCAGCAATTCTAATGAAAATTGGCCAGTACCATTTTTTCCAGAACCAGTCATGGTGGTCTATGCTGCTGGTATATTTGTTGTACTGACTCATAAGATAACGCTATTTGACGAGCTTCTTTTCATTTTGTCCCTTTTGTTGTCTAGAAACTGATACCAGAGGCTCAATTAGTTCAAAATTTGTTGCCAATAAAACACAGGTGTCGTCATTTCACTTTGCCATGGTGATTTGCTTTGTATTGTTGTAATTGGTATCATAATATTCTTGATCTTTTTTGCTAAGATTTTATCTGTTTTGTCTTAATGTACTTGTGACATGGAACACCATCTGTTTTAGTTCTACAAATAGATAATATGAACTAAAAAAAGTTATGTATAAATATGTGATACTGCCATTTGGGTCAATGATGTGATCTAGCATTATTTTCACGGCTCAATTTCCCAGAGGCTGAGAATCTTCAGAGATGTCCTTCCAACAAAACAAATCAAAATTATGACAATAGCCACCCCTTCCATACAAAGCCCAAAATTTATCCCTTCTAGAAACTGCTTCAGAGAATGACAACCTTAGTACCTGACCTTCATTTCATTGATCGAGAGATTTTCATAAAAAATTCCCCACTACTGGAAGTGGGGGATTCATAGCAACAATCAAATTTCTGACCATGAACCCTCCATCACTTTTGTTAGCATGTGCTTCATTATTATCTACAAAATGAAGCATTGCTTTTAGTTCATGTTATTTATTACATGGTGTAGCACTTTTTACAAGGGACACGATCAGATCATCTGCTTCAGACCAATAATTTCTCTGGTTGGCAATGCGCGGTATCCAGATAAAATTTAAGAACCCAGTAAAAAGTTTCAGTTCATCTACTGAGGTAGAATACTATGACTTGTTTCTCCACTATTCTTCATACTCTTCAGTTTCTTCCATAATGCTATGTAGCAACTCAGAAGTAAGCAACTCCTCAAAAATGTCCAGTGACGTATAACCTTGTAGTGCGTTCACAATATTTTCACTGTTAGTTTTTGCCAGACTATTTATATTGCGGGAACTGTAATTAGGATTTGTCTTAGACCATTTTACCATTCGTTTGCTCATCTTCTTTTTAGAAGAACGATTCTGTGGTTGTGACTGAACTTAAATTTCCTTGGCACTAGATGAAGAGGCTGTAGAATAGCTTGGAACGTTGTTTCCCTCTTGCATGTTGATTCCTACTGTCCCTGGAGTATCCTACACCATAGGACACCCTGTTTCATCATCATTGAAACTCTGCTCAACTGTCAGCTCATCAAATCAGTTGGAATGCGACCATATCTGCCTGTATATCCTCAGAAAACGAGTATTCTGCAGCCTCCTCAGCTGATTTGAATGTTTTCTGCTGATACATATTAGAGTTCCTGAGAGAAAAGGAAATCGGGTGTAGGTATTATAACAGCCCAGTGTCTTATTATTGGACACCATTTTCAACTCAGTTTTTTTGGTGTGTGATTATTAGTTTTCATCAAGTATTTTGTGCAGCTGGCATAAATAGACTTTTAACATACTATACTAAGTAATCTAATTTACCTACCCTTCTCGTAAGACTTACAACAAAACTGAAATAAAATCATGTGCACAGGAAAAAAAATTGCTAATATTAAGATAAAGACATTTAAACACAAACTAAGAGACTTACAAATGGACTGTAGTTGTAGTTAGTGTGGGGGCAACAATGAATGCAGACAGAAATTATGTGGTGGTCATTGTTGCACAATTGAATATTTAATGTCCTTAGTTACTTCTACAATACATCATTAAGTCATGCTGATTTCCCAACGACACTGAACTATGCCATTTTTAGGACTCTCTGTAATGAGCCCACGGATGTCAATACCTACTACCCAGTGTCACTCCTTAATGATTTCCTAAAATTTCTGAGAAGGTAAAGTACTCCAGAGTTGTCACCTGTTTGTGTATTTGTGGGATACATAGCCAGTCCTGTTTTGATTTCAAAAGAGCTATCCTATGTAATCTGCTATTTATACATTTACTGACCACATAATAAAATCTTGTGGAGAGCATCACCTTTTAGGATCTACTGTGACTTATTGAAGGCACTGTCATAACTTTCTATTAGCAAAGTTAAATTTTTGTAGAATATGTAATTCACAAATGTGTGGTTTACTTCTTATTTAAGAAACAGAATGCTGAAGTTACCTTAGGCTGTTTGAGTAATAGAAAGAGGGACACCACATTATTTGCATTGGAAGAAATTATAAAGGGGCTCCCACGGAGTTTGATCATTGTCTCATTATTGTTCCAGTCTTATTGTTCTTGCTTTATGTTAATAATCTGCCATTTTATTTGAATCTGGAGGCAGAATTAGTCCTGTTTCCAGATGGTACAAGCTTTGTTGTGAAACTGAGCAAAGAAGCATGAACATAGCAGACAGTAAAGAATGTTTTTGCAGAAGTTCCTGAATGCTTTTGCAATAATGCACTATCTTTAAACTTTGAAAAAATGCCGTTCACCTTGTTTTGCACTGTCTGAAATACGAATACCTCACCTCCTATTTACCTAATATACCAACAAGAAATAATAAACAGGATAGAAAATGGCATGCCAGAAGATTGGTGCCAGAAGAGTGTAGGGGGATGTCATGTGGTGCCAGACAAACAGCCAGAAGTTACAAAATATCTTCATTATGGAACCCCTCTGTGGTTCAATACAGGCAACAGCAGCGTGGCTGAGGTACCCAAAGGCTTCCTGTGTGAGTGTGTGTGTGTGTGTGTGTGAGTTATGAATTTCTCCCACTACCATGTGTGATTCTAGAAGTTGATCAAGGGGGGGGGGGGGGGTTAGTGCGGGGGAGGGGGTTTGGGAGAATGTAATATCATGTAACAAAAGGAGAGTCCTCCACCGACAAATTGGTAAAATTTGGTGTTGCTTAAAGTAGTTTTTGGTAACTGTTTAGGAGTTCAGGGGGAAAAAAACTTATTTTAACATGGTAGATTTTATAGATTACATAAACCATAAAAAAGGTGAACTTACAACAAATAAGTTTTCATTAATTTTGTGGATACAGAAGATGACATGAATGTAAACACTTGAACTTGACATGAATGTAAGAAAAATTCTGTAACAAAATTCACTGGATATTTTCATCTTCTGCCCAATTTGTCATGCTCTTTCATCTCTTTTTCTTTTTACTCAATATGTCAATGATATTTTCAATGTCCATATCTCTTTCTTTATGGATATTTGGAAGAGCCAATCCATTTAGTC
The DNA here is from genome assembly GCF_021461395.2 of Schistocerca americana. NCBI lineage: Eukaryota > Metazoa > Arthropoda > Insecta > Orthoptera > Acrididae > Schistocerca > Schistocerca americana. The sequence continues at coordinate 407,505,368 of NC_060121.1, read as the reverse complement.
TCAGCTGCCCCATTGTGTTACGCAAATAAGTCTTTATTTGTCTCAAAGTAGAGAAGCATCATTCAGGAGCACTTGTGGTGGCAGAAATAGTCCCAAATATTTAAAGTAAAACCTACACATTTGGGAAAAAACTGCTTGTCACAGTTCTTTAAATTTTCAGTTGTTGTTTCATATCTTTTACTTTCATTGACCCACTTTTTCTTCTGTAGTTTCAGCTCTCTTTCTGGATCTGTTGAAGTAATATATTCACTGATTTCTGAAGTCATTTATCCAGTGTAATATGATACGCCATTGGGGGTGGGGGGGGGAGGGGGAGGGGGTTATACCCCCATGTCCCCCTCACTTTGCCATCGCCCCTGCCCACTACCCTGTTTTGACGAACAGTAACCTCACCTTTGTAACACTTTGCAGCTACATGCATGCTCTTGTCCTCCGTAATTAATAGCAGCCACTGCACTTTTACCCTCACGTACTTCTTCAGCATCTTCCACTTAACGGTATACATGTGGACTATGTGACATTGGTACCATTAATTTGCTTCCCAGCTACCGGAAAGGAAACTGAAATGTAACCCTTTGCTCTATTGGTACTTGTTTCTAACCCAATGATGAACAGCAACATGGATTCTTGTCTTCTGACATATGTAATCTGAGGACAGGGATATCCTCTACCCTTTCCTCTTCTGAAAGTCCTCTACAGTCACATAATAGTTCATCCCACCTGCCCTGCACCTTATGCTATATTTATACTTAACAAATATAAAACACAAATCTAGTCTCATCTCGTAGGCCTTAATGCATACAGACTTCTTCTTATTTGTTCATCCAAAAAGTCTTGCTTGCCCTCTGATATCTTCTTTTTTCACTCTTCCATTCTGATCCAAATACAATATTCCTTGTTTAACTTACAAACTCTTCTGAAATGGCTTCAATGTCCCACGTGTACAACTGTCATCCTCATCGGCAACTGAATCTTGTCATTGAGAGGTGATGTAGTTTCCACAACTTGATGTGGTCCTTGAAACACTGCAAAATCTTTTTTGTCTTCCCAATTGGATTATTAGAAAATGCCATTTCCATTGGACAACATTCTATTGCATCATTCTTGATCTATGCTTCACTGCTTTTTCTTGGTTTTCTAGTCACTGGTAATAGCCATGTACACACTGTTCCATACTTCCCGTATTACTCTCACTGACTCTTTTACAGTTTCTAATCTCTTATCCTTCTTGTTTTTTAACATGTCGATCATATATTACCTCATAAGGTGACAATACTGTACTTGTTTGCTGTTTTAGTTGTATGCTGTGACCACATACATTACATTAACATCCCAATTAAAATGGTGTGGATCCGTATAGTATCCTAGCACCCTCACTATACTTCTGTGCACTGTTTCTGTTCTCCCAGTAACTTGAAGACATAAAGGACTCATCCTCAGTTTTTTCACACACAAAATCTTACACAGTTCCTTGAAAATATCTGACATAATAGTCCAATAACAGGGCACTTTCTGCTTGTAAAAATGTGGTAGAAAATTTTATTTTTTTACCTTGAGTATATAGTTGAGAATATGTTGAACCCAAGTTTTCAACTTCCAAAACCCTCAGGACAACTTTTTGTTGCCAACAAACCAAGAAGTTTTTGCGCTTTTTTCAGGTTTTTGTCTGTTACTCGAAAACTATACTTCCTTCTGAAAATGTTACCATTACCATAATAAAAGAACATCACATTTAGCATGAAATGACCTATTTAAATGTCGAAATTGGTGGAGCTGTTTGATTGTAATCAGTTTTCAAAGTTTTTTCATTTTTACCAACTTGGCTAAAAAGTCAGTTCCAATGCCTGTAACTCAAAAACAAGAGCTCCAGATGAAAAATGTCAAGTTATGATAGTGGCAGAGCATGAAATTTCATGTTACAAAAGGGTCTAGTTTCTCAGTTTTAAGAGGCCGTACACATGAAAGCCCAAATAATTTCATTTTGTTGTTTTTCTTTTAAGTCAAAGTTATTCAATGAAATGAAAGTCCCAGTGAGAAGAGTACTCTCTAATGAGCAGATATGTTTTTCAATGTATATCTTTCTAATTTTCTTCATTCATGTGTATTTTTATTCCTTTTTATCCATGACTTAATTGACAAGAGTGGCTTACTAAAATGAGAAGCAAGTACACAGTAATGGTCAGTATGTGTTTATATATCAGTAACATAAAATTTGTACAATGAATAAATAAAAGGGCAAAACAATTTAAATATCAGACATTAACATCTTATCAAATTTCGACTCCATAGATCCATAGCAACATCTCCACCAGCTTCCTCATCCTGGAATATTCCTTCTCTCTCTTCCTCATCCTTGTTGAGCCCAATTCCTGGTGCATCCTCACAAGATAAGCCACAAAAGTGTTTGCACATTGAGTAGCAGTTCAGTCTAGATTTGCAACATCCACATACTGCTATGCATCTTGTTTTGCTTGTGCCAAAAACTATCTTCAGAACCGTGTGTGATGCTTAATCTTTCATCATCATCACAGGAAACAATCTCAATAAGTTTTTCTTCCAGCCCCACTGACATGGATCAGTTTTCTTCCCCAGCCAAGATTGAACTTGATGCTAGGCCAGCAATAAATGCCATCTTCCTGTGTCTGATGTTGGCTGTAGCCTTTCATGTTGCAGACTTTACAAAAAGCTTGTACCTGAGCTCATCCAAAATCATGCAGTTGGAATTCTCATACAGTGCTAACATCAGCTGCCCTCCTACCTGTGCTATTAAATAGGATCAAAATTGAAAGAATTACTGGAGTACCACACTCCAGTTGATCTCCCTCTTCCAGGTGTATGGAAATACAGGTTGTTTTATGTGTTTCTTCGAACTGTTAGGAGAACAAGCACACCAGTATCCTCGCTTATGATTGCCACACTGCCGGACTCAGCAATTTGGGAAACAGCTGTTTCCACAATTAATGAATCAGCATCTTCTTCTGCCTGTAGCACTTGAATACCTCCATCCTCAAATTTCCTGATGAGGATAAAAATCAAGGTTCTTGTTGCTCTTATTTGCAAGAAACTTCTTCCGTGCAACTTCAGCATTTGTACCTTCATTGAAAATGGTATCTGATGAAGAACCTGGCATCTTTAAATGAGAAGATCTTTCAGAAGACTTTGTTCTCCTTTGCGAAACATCACTTGGATGGACAAAAATTCAGAAGTTGAACGTCTTCTTTCCCGATTCTTGTTTGTCTCAGACTCTGTAGTGGTGCAGGGAGAGACTGCCATGATTTCTCCCATGGAATGGAAAGTTTTCAACCCATCAATCATGCAGATGTTAAAATCAGCATCATGAGAGATGAGCTGTATGAATACTTCACTACTTATGTTAGATGCTCAGGACTTAGTCCAGGATTCCTCAAACAGCGAAGCTTCCTTCTACAGAGGAGCGAATCCAATTGCACTAGAGCCTTGACAATAAGTCTTGATCTGAATCTTTTGTACATGAATATACTGAGATCAAGCAATAGAGAAGATAGAAATAACCATGGCCTTACTGCAGACATCATTGCATGTGAAAAAGCGACACTTTTTTTCCATTTATCTAGAGTTTAGATTGAATTAAAAAAAAAAAAAAAACCATTGGAATTACTTTCACTTTCAAGTGTATGAATGCTTAATAGTGCCTGAAACTGGAAAACTAGGTGCTTTTGTAAGATGAAATTTCATGCTCTGCCACTCTGATAGCTTGACATTTTTCATTTGGAGGAGCCATTTTTGAGTTACAGGCATTGGAGCCAACTTTCTAGCCAATTTGGTTAAAATGAACAAACTTTGAAAACTGATAATGGCCAAACAGCTCCACTGATTTTGACTTTTAAATAGGTCATTCAACGCAAAATTTAATGTTCTTTCATTTTCATAAGGGTAACATTTTCAGTAGGGTGCGTAGTTTCTGAGTAATAGGCATAAACCTGGAAAAAGTGCCAAAATTTCTTGGTTTTTTGGCCACAAAAAGTTGTCCCTAGGGTTTTGGAGGTCGACAACTTGGATTCAACGTACTCTCAACTATATACATAAGATTAAAAAAATAAAATTTTCTACATCATTTTTATCAAGCAAACGGCCTTTTCTGGGAAGCCGTTACAGGACTACAAGGATAGGTCCGTGATCTGTCACTGTTTTCTCAGCTCTCTGAACTTCTGTATCCAATTTTTCATTAGGATTTGCACCACTGTTGCTGCCTGTTGCTTGGGTATGATGATGATATTCATGTATCTTGAAAAATTGTCTTTAATTAAGAGTACATATTTATTCCATTCCTGTGTTTTGTTGAAAGGATCTAAAACATCATCCAGGCACAATTTAAATGGTGCTAACACTTCAGGTACCCTCTGAAATGGTACTCTTATCCAACATAAGTCTGCTGTGCAATTCCATAAACATTGACCCATGTCTGGCTTCCTGTTCTTACACAAGTATCCCTCTGCCCCTTTCCTTTTAGTTGACTTTCATCCCCCTGACCTACTAAAACATGATCAAATGCCTCCTGTTATGTTCTATTCCTCAGCTTTGCCACACCACTCATGCCAACTTAGTTTCTCCACACAGCAACCCAACCTGTATACAAAACAGTGCTCTTCAGTGAACTACTTACATTCAATATCTGTCTGATGCACTGTCTGCCTTTCTTAAGCTCATTACTTCCTGTCTGTAACACTGCTACTTTCCTACTTAATCCGTGTCCATTACATTCACACTTAATGCACAACCTTAAAATCAAACTCTCTCAATTGTACTCCCCATCATGCTACCTTACTAGATGGTTCTTTCAACTTCACCAAGCATTTCAATACTGCATGATCAAGATTCATTATCACTTGAAACTTTTTCCCATAGAGATAATACTTGAAGTAAGTGATACCATATATAAGGCTCAACATTTCATTATCCATCATGGAATAACTATTTTCTGTTGAGTTGATTTGCCTTAATGCATAGGGTACCAGGTGCTCTATGCCATCTATTTCTTGAAACAACACACAGCCAAGTACATGGTTGGATGCGTAACATGATAGAATGAATTCCTTGTTGAAATTTGGAAATTCTAAGATTGGATTCGAATTCAAAGCTTCTTTCAGTTTGTCAAAAGCATGTTGACAGTCCTCTGACTAAACAAATTTTGAACCTTTCTTTAGGAGTTGCATCAATTGCCTGGCAACATCTACAAATCCTTTTATGAATTTCCTATAATAATTCTTTATTCAAAGAAATGAATGTAGTTCCTTCACTGATGCAGGAACAGAAAATTTGTGCATGGCTTTAATCAACCTCAGGTCTGTCCTAACCCCAGTCTTACTAATTATGTGGCCAAGATATGCCACCTCTTCCAAAACAAAATTACACCTCTCTGTACTCAATGTTAAATTTGTGGCTTTCAGTCTCAGGAATGCTTCTCGTATGCATTGCATGTGCTGGTCCATATCAGTCACAAAGATCATTATATCATCCAGATACACCTTGCATTGACATGGTTTCAGTCCTCTAAGAACTCTGTCCAACAACGTCTGAAATGTCACAGGTGCATTCTTCACTCTAGATGCATACTCCTCAATTGAGAATGTCCCCATGGCAAAGAAAGTGCTGTTCTTTGTGAGTACTCCAGAGCACCTTCTAGCTGATGACAGCTACTCCAAGTACGTCATTGAAAAATACTTGCACTGACCTAATTTGTCTGCAGTTTTCATAATGTTCACCAAAGTGTAGGCATCCATTATAGTCTTGGCATTCAGTTATCAGTAATTACAATAAAACCTATATTTTCGTGATCCATCTGCTGATTTCTTGGGCATAATAACAATTCTGACCTCCCACAGGCTATCACTTTCCTCAATGATCTCATCATTCAGCTACAGATTGATGAATGCCTCCAAAATCAGTTTATAGAAAACCAGAAATTTGTTCCCTGTTGGTATTCGTTGCTGTGTAATATACATTGGTGGCCATGGTCCTTTTGGAGAAAGCAAATTCAAAGTTCCAACAGTAACTCTTCCATTTGTTCCTTGTCACCCCCCCCCCCCCCCCCCTTTTTAGTGTTCACTTTCCCTTATAATACAGTTTCAGTGGCATTTGGTTATTATCTGTGGCTGATATCCCTTGTGTCCCACTCGTCCTCCTCCAGGATATCCACATTAGTGATCTACATCTCCTTTGTTAACCTTAAATCCTTGGCACTAAAATTATCCACAGACACAAGAACAATTTTTTGTCATTTACCTCTTGCATGCATTGAACACTTCTGTTTACTATGCAACCTGCCTGATCCAATATTTCATTTGTTTCCAATGGTTTCACCTCATACAACATCCTTACCTGTAAGTCAGAGTCAACAATAATCGATAGTGATATTCCAGTACCCTTGGTTATACAATTGAGTGAGTCTAACAACGAAATAATCAATGTGAAAATATAAGTAACTCGATCAATAAAAAATCTGCTTGCTAAGCAGTACTACGAGAACACACCTATAAAATGGTAGTACTGTTTGCAAGTTTTTGGGGCAAGTGGCTCCTTCTGGCAGAAGAGGTGAAGGAGAAGGAAGAGGGGTGAAGGAAAAGGACTAATGACATTTAGAAAAATGAACAGATTTCAGAAAAGTTGCCCAGAACCTCAGGTCAGGTGAGACTTATCAGATGAGATGAGAAGGAAAGACTGATTATTGGGTACTGCACCAGATGAGATTTGAAAACCTCAGGTATTGTTTAACAAAAACTCTACCTCATCATCATATTAGGCCATCTTGAAGACAGGTATAAAGCATGTAGCCAATGTCACAGGCAACAATCAAGGCCTCACAATCTGCATGTTGCCTTGTGAGATATGGTGCATGGTAACAAGATGAATCAGGAGCATCACAAAGTCAAGCATCACAAAGTCAGTAACATATGAGTGATAGGTGTTGCCATCTGTATTTTTTGTGATAGTGAAAGCATCATATAATATCTTTAGAAAGATGGCATATGTGACACAAACATTGGAATATGTTTACCAAGTTGAGAAGTGCCTGACTTAGGACCTACAGCACTCATCTCTTCGGAGTTTAATTCCCGTGATGTAGGAGCTGAGGTGTCGATTGTTTCCAAAGTGTTAAGAAACTAGGAATGTTAACCACAGCCTCACAGTATATTTATACACTTAAATGTGTGACAGGTAGCAGAAATGTTTTCTAAAGCAGATTAGGAGCTTTCTCATTAACAGAACCTCATATACTGTAGAGGAAATCTTGAGTAGAAATAATTAGTCATTTAAAGAAAAATACTTGTAAATGGCCAGCATGCAACCATATAAATATTATTTTTTATTTAGTTATAAGTTTTATGTTCAAATGTTCTGGCAGAACGTAAATACTTTTGGATTTAAGGAGGATTGAGTTACTGGTAGACAAACACAAAAGAAAGAAAACTTCCTAGGTTTGGGAGTAAATGTTTTTTTAAGCTAAAGTAAAACACACACACACACACTCACACACACACACTCACACACACACAAACACAAACACACATCTATGCCCCTACCTTCTGCTGGCTGGGCAAGCAGTGCCATGCTGCATTTCAGCAGGTGGACTGTTTGTAGTGGGGATAGTGTTGGATGGGTTGAGCAGGAGACAGAGGTGGGAGTCAGAGGGGGGATTGAGGGTAGATGGCTAACAGCTCAGGGGGAGGTAGTCAGTTTGCTGGCTAGAAGTGCAGGAAGGAGGGGTGGCAGGTAGACAGGGTAGATATGTGATGCACAGGTGTCTGACCTGGTGGGGAGTGGTGTGCACTGAAGGTGATATTGGGAGGTGAACTGGGATTGGGATGAGGTGATAGGGTGGAGAAAGAAGAAACTGTTGGCTGAAGGGTGTGGGCACTGTGAGTTAAGATAGACTGAGCCCAGTATGATACAGGAGATAGGATAATTCTTATCTGCCTAGTTTAGAGAAGCTGGTGGTGGAGGGAAGGATCCAGTGGCTTGGATTGTAAAGCATTCATTGAAATTGAGTATGTTGTGCTCAGCTACATGCTGTGACACTGGGTGGTCAGCTTTATTTTTGGCAACAGTTTGTTGGCAACCATTCATCTTTGTGGACAGCTGGTGGTAGCCATAATGACATAAAAGCTGTGCAGTGTTTGCAGCAGAGTTGGCATATGACATGACTGCTTTAGCAGGTGTCCAAGTGTCTGATGAAGTTAGGTAAGTCTGTGTCAGAATTTTTTGAGTAGGAGGTGGTGGGTGGGTGTATTTGGCAGGTTTTGCACCTTTTTTCTACCTCAAGTATGTGATCTCTATGGCAAGGGGTTGGGAGTAGGAGTAGCATAGAGGTGGACTAGGATGTTGTTTAGGTTAGGATCATGATGGAACACCACTTTAGGAGAGGCAGGAAGAATCTTGGATTTGATGGCCCTCATGCCAAAGCATGAGAGATGATTAAAGTGCTGATGAAGGATATGGTTCAGCTGTTCCAGTCCAGGGTCCAGATTCACCTCCCCTTGTTCAGTGTGTGCTGCTGTTCTCTGGCCCTGACAACTGTGCATCACGCTCTAGTCACCCTATCTGCCACACCCACCACCCCCCTCCCCCCACCAATCCCACTCCCTGCCACCCACCTCTCTCCCCCTGTACCCATCCCACCTGACACTACTTCCACCACAACCAGTCCACATACCAAAATGCAGCATGGCATTATTCAGCCAGCTTCCTCTACGTATGGGCACAGGTGTGTGTGTGTTTTCTGTATTTTACTCTAGCTCATAATAGGAGTACTCCTAAAGCTAACAAGTTTTCTTTCTTTTGTGCTCATATGTTGATGACTCAACATATCTGCTTTTCGGTGAGTGGTCTCCTTTAATCAAAATGGTTCAAATGGCTCTGAGCACTACGGGACTTAACATCTGAGGTCATCAATCCCCTAGAACTTAGAACTACTTAAACCTAACTAACCTAAGGACATCACACACTTCCATGCCCGAGGCAGGATTCGAACCTGCGACCGTAGCAGTCGCGTGGTTCTGCACTGAAGTGCCCAGAACTGCTCAGCCGCTGTGGCTGGCTGTCTCCTTTAATCCAAAAGTGTTCTGGTATTTTTTTTTCTGTTTGCACATTTCACATCATAACATTTATCATGAAATTGATCTATGGGACAAGTAACTATCTAACTAACGAATGCCCTGAGCTGTTCTTGCCTTTGATAAATCTTGGCACCTATGCCGAATCCTGGTTCATCAGTGACTGTCTTGAACTCTGTTTTCTTTTTTTTCTTCTCTCTCTCTTTTTTCAGAATTGCACCAATCTTCACAGGGTTTGGTCTTATACCTTCACTGTTTATAAAGTATTCTAGGAGTTTCAGTTCATCTCTACCAAACCTGGCCTTTTTGCAGATTAAGAACAGTATTTATATCCTTCAATTTTTCCAACAAAGTCTGTTTCATGCCTACTTGCTGCCTCTGTTTGATATGTGGTAAGAAAGCCATTTACACACAAAATGAAACCTATTGTTTCTTTGTCTAATACTTGATCTAGAGCTCTAATGAATTCTGACATTAACATTCTCAACCCAAAAGGTAAAACCCAAAACTCATCACATTCTCCTTCAAATAAGAAGCAATGTTCTGGAATTCAGATGGTAGTGCAATTTTTCAGTACACCACAGCGAGTTTCATGGTGCTGAAGTATTCCACTCTGAAAATTTTAGGCAAAATTTTTCAGTGTACTAGGGCAAATTTGCTTGAATTTTTAAATAGATTCACTGTTCTAGCATGTAACACTACACACATTTCTCCATTGGCTTTTCAAACAGGTACTGTGAGGTCATTGTACGTGCAATTTGAAAGTTTTTGGCATTGATCTCTGCAATGAAACTTATGGGCATTGGGTAAGCATGTCTGTAAAGCTGCTTAGTGTCCTCTGTTATTTTTAATCAACATACGTAATTGTTGACTAGTTCCAGTTTCTGAAAAAAAAAAAATAATTTGCATCTACAGTCCAATTACTTTTTCTGTTGAGTGAATAATCTGCCTGAATTAAAACAAATCTCTTGCTCTTCGTCACCTCATGAATAGTGCCACACACAAATGGTACTATAATTCTTCGCTACTGCAACTTTTACAATTGCAATTTCTAAATGTACGGAAATGCATTTATTACTCATAAGACCAGATACGAGTTATGTTGCTATATAAGAGCACTAGACAGAGAGAGAGAGAGAGAGAGAGAATTCAAAGGTACAGATTTATGTCAAAGTAACACATACCAAAATCAATTGCTAGATCAGTTGTTTCCATACATGCATCTTGCATGACCAATGCTGCTGGCACTGTATTTGTTCTCCAAGACAGGATGGAAGCAGTGAAGCAGGTCAGCAGAAAATTTTTCATGTTGGAAATGTATGTGTTGAAACCACACCATTATATTTTATCTTTGGTATTTTAATTTTTTGCTATTTACTGATTGTTATGAGCTTGTTATATTAATTTAGCTTTAATTACTCTCATTTCCTTGTTTTTTAATGACATGTACTATGTATATCATGTGTGTAATACTAAAAAATCCTGAAAATATAACACTGTAAATAAAATGTTTTTGCACTTGTATCTGTTTTACTCCAAAAACTTTTAAGACACAAAGAGTATAAGTATTTTCAGTGTATTGTAAAAAGTAATACATGGGCAGTACAGTCTCTAACTATACATATGGTTATACATGAACTAACTGACGACTAGAAAAAAAGTGTTGATTCAGTAGTAACTCACATAATTTGTAAATAGTCATTTAGCTTTGGCCATGCTTCAGCAAGTACTTGAACTACTTGTACTCTCAGCCCCTCAATTATAGTCAACCATTCCTCTTTATTTAGACTTTCCACAGTGTTCCTATACCACTTGAAGTGAATGCCAAGATGGTTCCTTCAATAAAGACAGGTCATTTCCAGTGACCAAGACACCAGTGAAATATTAAACTCTAACCTCTCATTTTTTGCAGGGTGTTTGTTCATAAAAGATCATAAGTTGTATGTACAGTTGTGTACTTTAACATGCTGTCAGTCTGTGTATAGTCTTTGTTCTACTGCTGAGAATAGTTGTCTGAGTAAAGCAGTACTTTCTTAATCAGTAAAGAGAACCCTTGCATTTTTAAGTAAATTGTACTGTGTACTACATCACACTGTTATAATGTGTTGTAGTTCAGATGAACCACTAAATTTACAAAATAGCTGGCTTCCATATTCACTGAAAATAGATGGCTTTCTTATTCAATGAAATACCTTTATATACCATTTTAGGATGTGTTCACATTGTAGCATCCCTGTCACAAGAGATAGTACGTTTCAATTTTTTGCATAAAATTTTCAACATTCATTTTACCATGCTGTCGTTCACATAATGTTAGAAGCCTTAGGTCAACTCAGAGCAGAGATAATGGACATCTACTGTAACAGATGTGGGCTAGTAGCGCAAGCAGGTTTTATGCTCCCACTCAATCCATTGTGCGGTTGTGGTTAATCACTAGAACCAGTATTGAGAATGACCCCAGACAGTGGCATAGCAATGCATATATGTGTATACTATCAATATGTCTAACAAAAACCTTGAAATACAATTCTACTTTATAATGTTTACTTGAATCTGTCTTATGTACCTAAACATTGAAATTTGTTACTAACATTATTTAGTAATCGTTACATAATAAACAAACAAGTAGATTTTAGAATATATAATGATATAAGTTCATCTAATTTTGCCAGAAGCAGCATAGAAACTCATAGCTGATGTTAGTTTATTCACTTTGATCACAACAGAAAATAAAATTAGTCACTGCTGGGAACATAGGCACTGAATATTACAAACGTGAATTTATCTTAAGTTTTGAGTACATGAAGCAGATAAACAAATTTGTCATTTGGTAGAAAGCAACATATCAATCCACAATTTTTGTAATGGTATCAATGCTGCTGCACTCTACTGCAGGATACTAGAAAAGTTAGGTCATATATTGAGTGTTTCCAGATGTATTCCGCTTCAGTCTGCAGGACTTGGCAAAAAAATTTGTGCTTGAGACACAAGGGGTATCAGCCACAGACAATCACCAAATGCCACTGAATGACATGGACAGAGTTTAACCATGTGCTGTAGTACCATGCTCTGTTTGTGGACTGACAGAGATTTTTCTGATGGTTCAAATGGTTCTGAGCACTATGCGACTTAACTGCTGAGGTCATCAGTCGCCTAGAACTTAGAACTAATTAAACCTAACTAACCTAAGGACATCACACACATCCATGCCCGAGGCAGGATTCGAACCTGTGACCATAGCGGTCACGCGGTTCCAAACTGAAGCGCTAGAACCGCAAGGCCACACCGGCCGGCTTTTTTCTGATTTTCTTTAGTTACACCTGCTTGATGTATAGTATTACACATAGACTAATCTCTTAGAGGTTTGGTGTATTTTGTTAGCTACATCAGTTTAACAGTTTTTGACCAGGTTTTAATATTATCTGGTCCTGGTGTCTATTTAGTTGTGTAAAGCCTTCCTGGTAACATATCCACAGAATGGGAGAAATGCAGTAAATGCAACAATGTTCTTGTAGTTTGTGTATGTTGCCAATTTTCAGGGAAACACGTTGGAAAATGGGTAAGATTGTACCCTTTCCTATTTATTAATTGTGCTTTTAGATCTACTCCACTTATGTATACATCTACATCTGTACTCTGTGAGTCTCTCTAAAATTCTTGACAGAGGTTTTGTTTGTTGTACCATGTTTAGGCTTCCTTCTGATTTGATTTACAGATGAGTTAATGGGATAATGATTGTTTATATGCTTCTTTCTGTGTGTGTTGCTGTTCATTCTGGCATAACTTCATAGTCTCCAAGAGAGTAATGGTTAGAAGGTTGAATGATTTTTGCAGATTCCATCTTTCAAAACAGTTCTTGAAATTTTCCAAGAAGGGTCTTTGGGACTTTTTGTCCCTTTCTTTGAGTCTCTCCAACTTGAGATTTCTCAGCAGTTAAGTTGTATTCTCTCATTATGTAAGTAGGCCTCTGGTCATTCATGATACCTGTTTTCCAGTGCCCTAACAGTAAACTAAACATGTTTGCAGCAAATGCCTCATAATGAGTACAGTGATATAAACTTGTTGGCTGCTATGTTGGAGAGTCAAACTTATAATTAATATTTGCAGTTCTTATTTTTTTGAGTTGATGTTCCTTTTTATATCCATACTTGAATACAGTATGTTTATTTCTTATTTCTAGTTCAACAGATCAACTTCAGGACCTGCTGTCACTCTAACTGTAACACTTATCAAACACCCTGAACTACGATTATCACTTGATTTCGTTCCTGTTTTTGTATTTGAATACTGGCCAACTGTAGAAAATTTGCGTGAATGGACACCAGAAATGAAAGTAGAGGTAAGTGCTATACTACATTGTATCCTTTGAATGATGCATTTATTTTATTTTGTAAAATGATGCATACAATGACTGAAAATGTGCACAACCAAAATTAGAGAAGTAAAGAATAGTATAGTAAAAAAATTGCCAGTCAAAATGAAACTGTTGTCTTTGGAGCATATCAACCAGACTATTTCTGATTATAAACTTGGTCAAAACTGATTGTGTGTCTTCTGCCAATGCTTTTAAGACAAACTATGAATGGAAACACTGTTTCATGTAAATATTAACATTTTTGTCATAATTATTTCCTGAAACTATGAGGAAATCAAGAAACACATCTGAGGCATTGTATTATTGGTAGGCACACAAACAAAATTCAAAATGCTGCCAAGCTCTAAGGGACTGAAGACTAGGAGGGAGAAGCAGCAGTGGAACACGGGTGAGCTCACACTGGTGCAAACACAGGACGGTTTGTTTGGTGCACAACAAAGTGGAGTTGTGACTTGGGAGTGGAAGATAGAATAGAGGAGAGAAAGTATGGAAAGGAGAATGAAATAATGGGTACGGTAATGGGAGAATGTGGGCGTGGCACAGGAGCTAGCAGAGACTGAGACTAGTTAGATTGTTGTGTGTGCATGTGTGTTGGGGGGGAGCGTAAAGGATGTGTAGTGAGGATGATTCCCATCAACATAATTTAGACAAACTGGTATTGTGGGGGTGACAATCCAGACACCACAGATAATGCTGCATCAACTGAAGTTGAGTATATTGTTCTCAGTAGTGTTTTCTGTTTCTGCATGGTGTATTACATGCACTGAATCACTAATTTCGAAAAAAATATTATTTCATCATGAAAAATTTATCTGATAGCATGATGCTTTCATAAAATTATGTCACATTTTCTATACCACAATCCCAGAAAAATATTTATTTTTGTTAAATCAGATGTGAATATTGTTGTGGCTCTGTCAAGAAAGCCAAATATTGTACAGTGGCTTTAGTCAACAAGGGTCTATTGTGAGAAATGTGTTCTTAGTCAGAGTGAGTGTGTTGAGAAATAAATACATATGACATGAAGAATAAAGATATAGAATGTTAATAACATTTGTTTTATTTAAAAAGCCTTAAGAGTTGTTACATAAAAAATACAGAGACATTTCTTTTCAGCACACCCTTGCAGTTATTCTTGCAATACATGTCCTAGTCAGCTAGATGTATTTCACATTTACAACCTTCAGCACTATCACTTTCATATCATGGAACATAGTCTTCTGTAGTTGTCGATGATAAGAATTCAACATTACAGAAAAAGAAGCCCTTGACTCAACTAGCACCTGGACTTGTTGGCCATCGATGATGTTTGTTAACTGCAACAGGGAGAAGACATGCGCTGTTGGTGCTGTACATTTTAGCTATTTTGATCAAGATAAACTCAAGTTGCAGATTGTGGCTCATGTTGGAACAAATGATGCCTGTCATCTGGGCTCAGAAATCATACTTGGGTCATTACAGCAACTGGCAGAGAAGGTTGAGAAGACCAACCATGCGCATGGAGTTTCAATGAAGATCACAGTTTGTGGCACTGTACCCAGAACTGATTGTGGCCCCTTGTTTCTGAGTCGACTGTAAGAACTTAACTGGAGACAAGTGAGGCTGTGACTTCCTGGACTTGTGCCATAGTGTTGAGAACTGTAGGGTCCCCCTAAATGGGTCAGGTGTGCACTACACATCAGAGGCTGCTACTCAGTTAGCTGACTGTGTATCAGATGCACACAAGGGCTTTTTTGATTAGGTGAATCTTCATCCAATCCAGACAATGACAGCTGTAGGAAACCCAGAAGTATCAGTGTAAGATCGAAAGAAATGCCTCCCACCAGTGGGAGTATTAAAATTATAATGGTAAGCTGCCACAGTATTCACAACAAAGTGCCAGAGTTTGAAGTGCTCATGGAAAGCAGCGAAGCTTACATAATATTAGGTACTGAAAGTTGGTTGAAACCTGAACTTGATAGCAGTGAGACTTCTGGGGATAACTTAAGTATATATTGAAAGTATAGGCAAATGGGAAATGGCGTAGGTGTATTTGTTGCAATAGGCAAGAAACTCAGATCAATTTAGGTAGGAATTGAAGCTCCACATGAGATTGTTTGAGCAACCTCAGTGCCAGGGGTGGGCATAAAATGATAATGACCCTTCCATCGCCCACCACACTCATCTCCTAATGTAACTGAAAACTTTAGAGAAAACCTCAGTTCACTTGTACATAGATCCCTGATTGTACTGTAATTGTTGATGGAGAGTTTAACCATCCAACAATCAATTGGAAAAGTTACAGTTTTGGTAGAGTTGGGCATGAGAAGGCATCCTGTGAAACTTTACTAAATGCCTTCTCTGAAAACTACCTAGAACAGACAGTTAGGAGCCCCATTCCTGATGGAAATATGTTGGATCTAATGGCAACAAATAGACCTGACCTCTTTGAGGATCCCACATCAAAACTGATATTAGTGAGCCTGATGCGGTAGTGGCAACAATGATTACCAAAGTACAAAGCACAACTAAATCAAGCAGAAAGATGTATAGGTTCAATACACAATATAAAAAATCACTTGTGTCATATCTCAATGAGGAAATTGAAACATTCAGCACAGGCCAAGAGCATGTAGAGAAGCTCTGGCTCAAGCTTAACAAAATAGTTGACCATGCTCTGGATAGGTATGGGAGGGAACCTCCATGGTATACAGTCACTGTATGGAAGCTTCTAAAGAAACAGAGATTACTGCATAGTACATGTAAAACAAAGTTTGGTTGTCAAGAGAGTGGTACATAATGTCTTCAATGACTACTATAGTGGAATATAGTCAAGTGATCTTTCACATAATCCAAAGAAATTCTGGTCATTTGTAAAGGTTATCAGTTGCACCAAAGTTAGTGTCCAGTCCCTAATCAATGAGACAGGAACTGAAATGGAGGGTAGCAAAGCAAAAGTTGAAATACTTTACTCCATTTTCAAATGTTCCTTTACAAAAGAAAACCCAGGATAATTACAACAATGTAACCCTCATCCCAATGAAAAGATGAGTGAAATAAGTATTAGTGTCAGTGCTGTTCAAAAACAGCTGAAATCATTAAAACTGAACAAAGCTCCAGGGCCTGATGGAATCCCTGTCAGATTCTATACTGAATTTGTGGCTGAGTTAGCCCCTCTTCTAACTATAATTTGTCATAAATCCTTTAAACAAAAAAACTGTGCCCAGTTCTTGAAAAAAGGAACAGGTCACACACATCTACAAGAAGGATGGTAGAAGTGATCCACAAAACTACCGTCGATTTGTTGTAGACTCTTAGAACATATTCTGAGCTCAAACATTATAATGTAACTTGAAAAGAACAACTCCTCAGTGCCATCCAGCATGGATTTCAAAAACATCGACTATGTAGAACCCAACTCACACTTTTCTCACATGACATACTGAAAACTTTTTATGAAGGCAATCAAGATGCTGTGTTTATTGATTTTCAAAAACATTTGACTCAGTACCGCACCTACGCTTATTGTCAAAAGTATGATCATATGGGGTATAGATTGAAATTTGTGAATGGATTGAGGACTTTTTGGTAAGGAGGACACAGCATGTTACCTTGGATGGTGAATCATCACCAGATGTAGAAGTAACTTTCGATGTGTCCCAGGGAAGTGTGCTGGGACCCTAGGTGTTCATGTTGTATATTAACGACCTTGCAGACAATATTAATAGTAAAATGAGGCTTTTTGCAGATGATGCAGTTATCTGTAATGAAGTTTTCTATCTGAAAGAAGCTGCATAAATATTGTCAGATATTGATAACATTTCGAAGTTGTGTATAGATTGCCAAGTTGCTCTACAGTTTCAGAAATGTAAAAATTGTGTGCTTCAAATTGAACGTATACAGAGAAGGGCAGCATTGACCACAGGTTTGTTTAATCCATGGGAGAGTGTCACAGATATATTGAAGAAACTTAACTGGAGGGCTCTTGAAGGTAGATACAGACTATCCTGAGAAACTCTGTTAACAAAGTTTCAAAAACCAGCTTTAAATTATGACTCTAGGAATACACTACAATGCCCTACGTATCACACACATATGTGTTATGAGGATAAGATTAGAATAATTACTGCATGTGCAGAGACATTCAAACAATCATTCTTCCCACGAGTGGAACAAGAAGAAACCTTAATAGCTGATAGAATGGGACATACACTCTGCCATGCACCTCATGTTGGTTTGCAGAGTATAGATACATATGTAGATGTAGATGAGATTTCCTGTCATCTTAGCAACTGTCACCCATGGAGGATTTTCATTTGTGGCAGTGTCACCTCCTCAGATGCTTGCTTTGCTTAGTTTTCCTGAATTTCATGGCTAACGGAGCAGCTGGTGCCCTTGTATGTTGAGAGGAAATGGAGTATGTTGGGGAGTGACCCCATCCAGGGTTTGGCGATGAGCTTAAATCCACAGTTTGACTATAATCATCTGTAGATGGGTGGCGTGAATAGGACTTTGTGATGGTTGATGTCTTGTAGTGTAAAAGTCATTGAACACTCATCTTTTATCTTTGCAGTAGTGCACATTGTGTCCAGGGTGTCCACAGTGAAAACAGACTGTCATGTTGTCCTCTGTCCTCCAAATGTCAATTTTTGTGTAGGGTGTTTTCTTGATGAAGGAGTTGGTTGTCCCCGAATTGGTCTGATGCAGGGTTGTTCTTTGACAGTGTGGCATAAATCTGAGTTGGCTGAGTCCATTCTTCATAGTGCATTCAACCATTGTTGGAGACTGGTGCTAGAGACCAATACACTTCTTCTTCAGCATCCTGTCTTATCCCCATACATATCGGGTCAACATCCAAGGCTTCTATCTCTTGTGTGCTTGGTCCAACATTTCTGGCTGCTGTACACTGGTGTATCTTATCTCTTGCTATGAGACGTATTAGAGAACCAAGCTCACAGCAGTTTTTCACAATTGCCACAGATACCACATTCAGCAGTTGGTCATACCTTTTCCATATGACTTTTCTGATTTTGGTATGTGGGTTCTGCAACTCTGTTCATCAAGTGTGAGTTTTTGTCAGCTTCTCTTGTGTAAGGATTCATGATGTGGCATAAGACTAAAACATTCTGTATTTATAAGTGTGTTGTTTGCCCGTGGTATTGGTTCTTTTTCTTCATTTGTTCTTCTGCTAAGTGGAATTGCTGCTGATTATTGCTAAGTATTTTCTTCAATTTGGCTATTGAACTTCTTTTTATTTGTCCCAACTATCAAGCTTCTATTCATTGTTTTCAAACCACAACTGGCCTCTGCTCTCCGAGTAAAAGTACACATTAGCCAAACACAGTATGTCATCCTACTGCTTGTATATTTTGACTCAGTTGAATCTTTTCAGCCATTTCATTGTTTCTGAACTGGGATTTCTGGAGAACACTGATGGATGCCTGATGTACAGCTGACTTACTGCTGACTGGGAATCTATTGGTCAACTAAATAAATGGATCATGTGAATGATGTGGTGCCAGTAACCTGTTCCTGTCCATATAGGTGAGGGCTTTTATGATGCCAAATGGAGCCACAGTGAAGTAGATTTTTTGAAGTTCCCAGTGTCTCCATGAAATAATTTCACATTGTAACCACATTCAAGTCCAAATGCAAAGGCTGGTGTGTCAATGAGATACCACGATTAAAACCAAACAATATAAGGAAAAGATATATTACTACTTACTGTTAAGATGACACATTAAGTTGCAGACAGGTACAACAAATATTTTCTGGGCTAAGCTGCCAGAGGTGCTGGTCATGTGTGCATGAGGTGTTCTTG
Organism: Schistocerca americana; assembly: GCF_021461395.2. Lineage (NCBI taxonomy): Eukaryota > Metazoa > Arthropoda > Insecta > Orthoptera > Acrididae > Schistocerca > Schistocerca americana. Next base: position 407,486,104 of record NC_060121.1, on the reverse strand, counting down.
CTGTTGTGAATGAATTTGTATGTGTGTTTCTTTTTCTGGTGAAGGCTGAAAGCTAATGCGTAAGTCTCTTTTCGTTGTTCCTGTCTGCAACTTAACGTGTAATCTTTATAATCATCTTGTGGTGTTGAGGTCATCTTTATGTTAAATACAACACTTAACACTGAAAGCCTGTTTATTAAGAACACCAACATACAGTTAGAACAGAACTAATCCCAGAAAAACATTGAGCCACTGTTTCATAAGTCCTAATAGGAGCAGGAGCAAATTACAGCATCCAGAATCCAGACCATGTCAGTGGTGCTCTGTATCATTGTGCAGGTGGAACCTCGTATTATGGTCATGTTGTTACATCCTCTTTACTGTGATTATAGCCCCTCTCATTGAAGCTTAATGATCGTTAAGTGGGTCTTCAGTTTCCTCGAAGTCCCATCACCGATTTCTGCCCCTGGACTGTAGTAGAACATCGTACAGAGGACATGAATGACATCTGTATGTTTCTGTCGTCTTGATGAAAGGATATTATTTTTTATCTCATATGTGATGACTGATAAGTTATGTTGTGGAACTTTAATAATTTTTCCAATAGCATTAACTGCTGAGGTCATCAGTCCCCTAGAACTTAGAACTACTTAAACCTAACTAACCTAAGGACTTCACACACATCCATGCCTGAGGCAGGATTTGAACCTGCGACCGTGGCAGTCATGCAGTTTCAGACTGTAGCGCCTAGAACTGCTCGGCCACCCTGGCCAGCCCTCCTTCCTTCTCCTGTGTGCCAGTTATCTTGCTTCTTCAATCTTGATCATGAGCTGTTTCACTTAAGTCATACTGAATATAGATCAGTTGAAGTGGAAACCATGTAGTCATACTGAATATAGATCAGTTGAAGTGGAAACCATGTATCCATTATCATTTTGGTCTTGCAACGGTGGAGCAGAAAGATTGGGGTGAAGCTTGTAGTGTCTTACTTAGCTTGTAGTGTCTTACTTTGGGGTGTCATATCTTAATGTCACAACAGACAATATTGTAACCAAATCTCTCTGTTTGACATCAGTGTAAATCAAGAGCATATCTGACAATGTCTCAATAAAGCATTTTATGAGGCCATTGGTTCTGTGGATGGTAAGCAGTTGTCATCCTGTGAATGAAGTCACAACATAAAATTTTTTCTGATACCAGTCGCAAATGGAAACCTTTTCCATGATCAGAGATCATCGCAAAGGTGCTCCATGCTTCAGAATGATATCTCCTTCAACGAACCAAAGTTCCTTGTAGGGGCTTGAGCTTCAGCAATCAGCACAGTTTTACTGATAGCACAGTAGCTGAGGTAGTCAGTGCAAACTATTATCCACTGATTCTCATTTGTTGGCTTTGGGAAACTCCCCAAGAGCTTCAGTACAATTCATTGTGGAATGACACTTCTGCAGGTAGGATTGGTACGTGAGGCACAGAGGTAATTGTGGCACATTCTTCCTTCATTGGCATCCCTTAGAGTGACTCACATAGTGTTCAATGGATCAATGGAGCCAGTGATACCTGCATAGCGGCTGCCAACTTGGATCATAACATGACGTTCTGTGTGTTAATTGGGATCCAGTTTGATCTCTTTCTCATTCCTCAAGGCTTTGATGGTTTTCAGCAATGCTGTATCTCTCTTCTGCTCAGCAACAATGTAATATAATGCAGCAATGACTGAGATTTCGTCCTCACTGCTGTTTTGTACTCCTGAAGCTTCAGTGCCCATCTTGCGGGTCAACCTGACAGATCCCTCAGGCTAGCAGGCAGTATGAAGAATGGTGATATGTGACAGTGGTGAATGGTTTGCCAAATAAATGTGGCCTGAACTTGTTGGTGGCCCAAACAACTGAAGGCACTCTTTCTCAGTTGTAAAGTAGGTCTTTGTGGACTAGGTCTTCTTGGACTTGGACAGTACTCACTAATCATTGACTATCACATTTTAATGACCTCCCTATCACAAAACTGCTAGTATTGATTTGAATTTTTGTCTCAACATTCTTGTTAGACTATGCTAGAGCTGGAGAAGATCCTCAAGGAAAAGGAATGATCTTTCTTGCACCTTGTTCCATAAAAATTTGGCACCTCCCAGCAGTAGTTCTTGCAAGGGACAGATATCTTTTATGGATTGCTGGCAGTATGAGCACATTCTGAGAAAACTTCTTACATCACAAGCGCACTGAGGAGTCAGAAAATCTGCTCTTATTTTCTCTGTATTGGGATGGCTTCCATTGCCTTTCACTAGGTGCCTCAACATATTTATTACTTGGATAATGAAGACGATTTTGTTTTGGATTTAGGCAGAGATCTGTAGAATGAACACTTCAACATGATTTTTAGTTGGCTTAGAAGTCCTTTGGATGTCTTTTGTGTGCCTACGTAACTTTTTGAAGTTGATAGAGGCTTCACAGTATAACTGTGCCTCTTGATTGAACTGACAGCTGGAACTCTTTTCATTGATGATGGCAGATTCGTGGCAGATTAAAATGTCTTCAACAGCGAACAACCTTTTAGAGCAATCTTTGTTATATTGTGTGGTGGAATAGCTTTGTTAGTATGAAGTCTTCCACAGTCTATGACTGCTTGTAATGCATACTATCTAAGAATAACTTATAACTACATTCTATTAAACTGATAAATTTGAAGAGCATTGTTTCATCATTGATATTAGGGCAAACTGAAAAGTAATGATTCCGAATTTTTTATGTGAAAACTTTTAAAGCTTTTGATATAAAACAAGCATTTCTAACATTCTACATCTGTATTCTTCATGTCTATGTATTTTCTTTCATCTGCCATAACAGGGCAGAGAATTTTGGCGTGTAACATGGTAGTGTGTAACATAACTATGTCAGTGAGTGAGAAACAATGTGCTGTAATAAAGTTTCAAACTGAAAGAGTTGATCCTCACCTGGAACACCCTCTCATGCAGCGTAACAATGATAGACCACACACAAGCACTGTGACATCTGCAACAATCCAAAGCATTTGGTTTGTTGTCATTAATCACCCTCCATAAGCCCCGATGTGATCTCATCTGATTTTCATTTGTTTCCAAAATATGAAGAATGTCTCTGAAGACTTCACTTTGATAGTAATGAAGCACAGGTGAGGTTGTGCCTCTGGCAACAAAATCAGTTATTCTAGAGTGACCTTAATCAACAAACTGTTCTATTGTCGGGAGAAATGTGTTCATCACTCACGTGACTATATGTTGAGAAATAAATATGTAAACATTAAGAATAATTATGTGGAATGTTAATAACATTTGTTTTTAGTTAGAGGGACTTAAGAATTGGCACATAAAAGTATTAAAGGCATTACTTTTCATGATAACCTTGTAATTATTCTTTCAATATATATTCCTGTCAGGTAGATGTATTTCACATTTACAGCCTTCCACACCATTGTTTTCATATCATGGAACACAGTCTTCTTGAGCTTGGGATGATAAGAACTCAACATCACAGAAAAAGAAGCCTTTGAGTCAGCTAGTACCTGTAGTGGTTGACCACCGATGATGATGTTGATGAAATTTCCTGTCATTGTAGCAACTGTCATCCAGGGAGCATTTTCATTTGTGTCAGTGTCACCACCTTGGATGGTTGCCTTGCTTGGTTTTCCTGAATTCCATGGCTAAGTGAGCAGCTGGTGCCTCTGTAGGGTGAAAGGGAATGGAATATGTTGGGGTGTGACCTCATTCAGGAATGGTGATGAGCTTCAGTCCACAGATCAACTACAATCATCTGCAGATGATTGATGTGAATAGGACTGCTGTGATGGTTGACATCTTGTGGTGTAAAAGTCACTGAACACTCACTTTCTGTCTCTGCAGTAGTGCACAATGTGTCCAAGGTGTCCACAGTGAAAACAGACTGTGACATTATCCTCTGTCCTCCAGATGTCTGTTCTTCTGCCAGGGCATTTTACTTGATGAGGGATTGGTTGTACTCAAGTTGGTCTGATGCAGGTTTGTTCTTTGACAGTGTGGTGTAAGTCCACGTTGGCTAAATCTATTCTTCATGGTGTGTTCGACTATTGGCGAAGATTGGTGCTGAAGTCCAATACACCTCTTCAGCATTCTGTCTTATCTCCAGACATACCTGGTTGACATCCAAGGCTGCTATCTGTTGTGTACTTGGTCAATCATTTTTGGTTGCTGTACACTGGTGTATCTCTTCTTATTTATTCTCTTGCTGTTAGGCATATGAGAGAAGCAAGCTAATGGTGGTATTTCACAATTGTCATACAGATTACATTTAGTAGTTGGTCATACCTTTTCCATTTGACTCTTTTCTATTGCATTTCCTTGATTTTCTAGCAGCATTTGATTAATTTCACTGTCATTGTGAGATCCTTACCGTAAGTACTTGGTATGTGCATTCTGAGACTTCTTTCATCAAGTGTGAGTTTTTTTAGCTTCTGACATGTTAGACCAAAACATGTAGGTCCAAAACATTCTGTATTTCCAAATATATCATTTGCTCATGGTATTGTGTCTTGTTCTTCACTTGTTCTTCCACTATGTGGAATTGTTGCTGATTGTTACCAAATCTTTTCTTCAATCTGGCTCGGAATTTGTGCCTACTGTCAAGCTTCTTTTCAGTGTTCTCAAACCACTACTGGCCTGTGCTGTCCAATTAAAGGTACACATTAGCCAAATACCTCATGTCATCCCATCTGGTGTACATTGTGGCTCAGTTGAATCTTTTCAGCTATTTAATTGGCTAGAGAACACTTATGGATACCTGATGTACAGCTGAGTTGTTGGTGGCTTGGAATCCATTTTTCTCTGAATCAACGGATCACGGGAATGATGTACTGCTTGTATTCTGGTTCCTGTCCATGTAGGCGATGGCTTTTATGTTTCCAAATGGAGCCACAGTGACATACTTAGCATCTCCAACAAACAGTGTCAAATCATAAACTCAATGAAGTCCAAATCGGATAGCTGGATTCTCAATGAAATACAACACTTTGCACTGAAAGTGTGTTTGTTAAGAACACCAATGTGCTGCTAGAACAGATTTATTTTGGATTTAGAGTACAGTTATACAAACATCGATTATTCCAGGACACTAGTATTATACAACCAAAGAATATTCCAGATATTCAAACACCACAAACATAGTATACTTCAAGAAACTTTCAGAAATTATAAATGCTACAAAACAAATAATTGCTGCTGGACAGGTTTGAAACAATGACCAACAGCATGCCTTGCCGTGATGCTAACAAGTACACCAAAGTCATTACACCAGAGCTCCCCCTCATGTATCAGCCTTGATTCTAAACAACAGCATATGAAAGGAAAAATACATTCATAGGAGTCATCCTAGCGATAACTACATACACAGTCCCACTGATGCATAACAGACAAAATCTACTTATATATCTATAAATATTTAAAAAACTTCCTGGCAGATCAAAACTGTGTGACTTGAACTTGGGACCTTTGCCTTTCATGGGCAAGTAATTTACTGATTGAGCTACCTTAGTTTGTCTCATGACTCATTCTCCCAGCTTTACTTCCACCAGTACCGCATCTCCCACCTTCCACATGTCATAAAATTTCTTCTGTGGAACTTGCAGAACTAGCACTCCTGGAAGAAAGGATACTGTGGAGACATGGCCGAGCCACAGCCTGGGGAATGTTTCCAAAGTGAATTTGTCACTCTGCAGCGTCATGTGCACTGATATGAAACTTCCTGACAGATCACAACAGTGTACCCTCCTCAGCCAATGGACTGAGTTCAACAAACTTGGTACACATACAACTTACTGTGTAGATAGAACTACTTTGGGTTATGAACTACCTCCCATTGTCATAGGTGTGTGTGTGTAATACGAGATGGGCAGGGAGAGGGTGTGGAGGAAGTGGACAGAGAGAGGGGGAGGAAGGGTAAAAGGCTAGTGTATTCTAAAAAAAGCATTTATGTATGCAGGGTGATCTGTTTTCTAAATACTGTAGTTGAAAGAATAAGAGCTGTAGTTCCATGTAATGCTTATGATTTTTAACAAATCTTTAGGTAACATTTTGATGTATGAATTGTAGCTTTTGGTCAGAGAGTTATTCCTTAATTGTATTTTGTGTTCCAAGTGAAGTAAAGCATTTTAGTAATGTACGAGGTTTACTCAGAAAGTAATGCACCACATATTTTTTCCCAGCCAAAATCAATGCTATGAATGAAAAACATTATGTGTGTATTATTTGAATTTTCATGAGTGAGCACACTAAAATCTGTCACTTCTGACCGATAGTGTAGCCACAGGACAGCATCAAAATGGCATCTGTGGGTGATGTATATTACATGCAATGTGCTGTCATGGAATTTCTCACTGCAGAGAAAGAAACTGTGGGGAATATTCACAAATGATCATGCAAAGTCTATGAAGCATCTGCTGTCAACAGAAGTGCAGCTAGTCACTGGGCACAGAGGGTGAGGTCATCAGAAGGTGCTTCGGCAGAGCTCTACTATTTGCAGCAGTCAGGGAGACCATCCGCTGCTGTCACACCTAATACACCTAACCTACTCCTCTCGGACTTCCAGTTGTTTTGGCCATTAAAGGATGCCATTTGTGGATGACAATTTGAGGACAATGAGGAAGTAATTCACACAGTGAAGCACTTGCTCCATCACCGGGACAAGGATTGGTACTGACAGGGCATATATGCTCTTGTTTCACGCTGGAGGAAGGCCATAGAGCAGGATAGAGATTACATGGCAAAATAGGGTGTGTGGATAAAACACCATTCTTTCATATATGTAATTCTCATTGTGTTCAATAAAGAATTGTTGAAGGAAAAAATGTGGTGCATTACTTTCTGAGCAACCCTCGTATGTATAAGATAGGTACACACATTACAAAATGGAAACATAGTAGAAGCTTGTTATTTTTCTGGTAGTTCTGAACGCTATACTCTTTAAAGCAGACTTTTAAAAAGGTGTTGCTTTCATAAATTATGATTTTTAAAAAGTTAAATATTTTTATAAAAATCTTCAGTAATTAACTAATAGCTTTTCTTGAAAAAGCTCTGTAATTTTCAAATTGTAGCCATAAGAATAGTCTATGTTTTAAGACAGTATAAAAAATTTCATCCCTTTATCTTTAATAGTTTTTAAGCAGTGTGTACCAGAACATATAAAAGTGAACTTACTGAAGTGCAAGATAAATTTAAAAACTGTTTCTCTCTCTAACCTGCATAAGACTAAAACATCCCAGGTCCATATTCATCTTCTTTCTGGTGTTGCTCTTCCTCCCTTTTGTTTTTCAGACTTTATTTTCTTACTCGTGCTTCTTTGGTGACTTCCAACACTGATTTCTTTGCTTTGAAGAGTCTCCTTGGTCAGTGGCAACTAAAGCTCTTTGCATATTTAGTCCACTAGGCGCTCCCATCCACTCCATAACCATATTCCTTGAGACTGAATAATCATTGAAGCATAGCAGAGCATCCATTACTCCTAACTTCAAAGTATTTAGTCCTGCAAACAGTTTTTGGTATTTATTCCTACATACATTGTTAAAACTTTCATTTGTGTTTTGAGTCCTACCATGTAAACACTTCTCTAATAATCTTGTGTTCTTAAGATCCCTATGCATAGGTTTTATTACTTTCTTTATAGCAAATGGCACTCAATGCTCATGGTTGTAGGTCTTACCTTGAACAACAGCCCTCTGGTAGCCACTCCATGACCCACTGCCAGGTCATCAGAGTGCATGACATTTGTCATCTGTGGATGTTTTATGAAAGGAAACAGCCCACATTTCATTTTTCATTCCATCAACTTTGTTTGTATTTTGCCTTATGGCTTGTCCACAATAATACTGCAACCTATCTATTTCTTAAACTCTAAGCCAACAACATCCATTAATACACTTACCATGAGCCAATTTCTTTTTCACATGTATTAATCTTGTACCTGACCTTTTCTGAACATGTCCAATTTATTCCATTTTTCAATTTCTCTGTGGCCATAAGGGCTGGATTCACAAACTTTTTGGTACCCCTTTGAGACTCTATCTCGCAGGTAAGATGTATACATCACACTATATCTCTCCATTGATCTGTAAAATATCTTCACAACACCTTCACACTCCATCCCTCCACTATAAACACTAAAATATGTCAAACATTTATGATTCATAGCTCCATTACTGCAGCCACAACAGTACTTGGTGATACATTTCACATCAGTGACTTCACCATTGTCCACCAATGTAGCTGTCACTACACCCTTTAGAGAACTTTGGCCAGTTCCTTGTCAAGATGCATCCAGGGCTACAGTTATGCATGTATTGCCATCATTCATGTCTATACTTTCCTGAACATCATTTTTCATAGTATCATTTGCTACCTTTATGAAACTCTACAGAATAATTTCATTGTACCTGTCAAATCTTGTAGGGGAGGGTAGGTCCATAAGAGTACAGAACATTTGAGCACTTTTGTACCCTCTATCTATACACTTGTAGTATAAGCAAATTTAATATTTGTGTTATACATTCCCTGTTTGGTCGAAGCTGATTCAAGTGTTACATCATGAGCTGATTTGGTATTAACAGAGCTAAGCTACTTGGTGAGCCGACTTCTGTAGGATTTGCATTGTTTAGCACCAAACTTTTTAATTCTTGCTATAGATTTGAAGTAGAAGAAAACTTGCATGAGCACAGTTACTTCACTTTTAAACACAAATGTTAGTAACAAAACAGTGGCAAATCAAAGACTAAACAATCTGTATAAACAAAACCGAAGCAACCATTATGTTTTGACAGGTTAGCCAATGTTAGAGACTAAAAATTTGTAAAACTGAAATGAGTCAGAACAAAACTCTGTTTTTTACAGAGCTTTCTGCACGACATGGGGACGTCGACATGTGTGTAGCCACTTTAATTTTATGGCTTCCTTCACTCGAATTTCCTTCAAGTAAACTTTTTCTTGATCAGAAAACTAAACAGAATTTTTTAAGACAAAAATTTAGAAATCAGTTTTTTTGACATTTATTCATGTACTAGGCCCCAAAAGAAAAAAAAAATGTGATGCATTGCACCATTTCTGAGTTCGTTAGCATTGAAGTCAGCCAGTTGGGCTTGTAAATTCAAGCGAGCCACCAGGGACTATACTGCCAAACATGTTTTTCATTTTGTTTCATAAAACTGAAAAAGAGAGTGATACAAAAATTGGATATGAGATGGTAGTGAGTATCTAACCCGAGCCAAATACTAAGAAGTCTTGTGTCCTATCTTTCGTGCTGTGAGAACACCTGACAATAATTGTATCTGGTGAGCCGCTTGAATTTGCACACACAACAATCTGAGTGGCTAACTTCAATGCTTATTAACTCAGCACAACATATTGAATTTTTTTCTTAACAGTTGTTTCGCAGCACAACCTCCCCTGCAACAACCTTACAGGCTTTCCAGACCATTTCTGACCACCCTGTATATGTTCCACATCTCCTCCTAAACCAGCAGATTGAGTTCAACCAACCTTGCTACATATACCACTTATTCCCGAATGAGATTTTCACTCTGCAGCTGAGTGTGTGCTGATATGAAACTTCTTGGCAGATTAAAACTGTGTGCCGGACCGAGACTCGAACTCGGGACCTTTGCCTACCGCGGGCAAGTGCTCTACCAACTGAGCTACCCAAGCATGACTCACGCCCCATCCTCACAGCTTTACTTCTGCCAGTACCTCATCTCCTACCTTCCAAACTTTACAGAAGCTCTCCTGCGAACCTTTCAGAACTAGCACTCCTGAAAGAAAGGATATTGCGGAGACATGGCTTAGCCACAGCCTGGGGGATGTTTCCCTCCTACCTTCCAAACTTTACAGAAGCTCTCCTGCGAACATTTCAGAACTAGCACTCCTGAAAGAAAGGATATTGCGGAGACATGGCTTAGCCACAGCCTGGGGGATGTTTACAGAATGAGATTTTTACTCTGCAGCGGATTGTGCGCTGATATGAAACTTCCTGGAAGATTAAAACTGCTTGGGTAGCTCAGTTGGTAGAGCACTTGCCCGCGACAGGCAAAGGTCCCGAGTTCGAGTCTCAGTCCGGCACACAGTTTTAATCTGCCAGGAAGTTTCATATCAGTGCACACTCCGCTGCAGAGTGAAAATCTCATTCTGGAATCATCCCCAAGGCTGTGGTTAAGCCATGTCTCTGCAATATCCTTTCTTTCAGGAGTGCTAGTTCTGCAAGATTCACAGGAGAGCTTCTGTAAAGTTTGAAAGGTAGGAGACGAGATACTGGCAGAAGTAAAGCTGTGAGGATGGGGCGTGAGTCATGCTTGGGTTGCTCAGTTGGTGGAGCACTTGCCCGCAGTAGGCAAAGGTCCCGAGTTCGAGTCTCGGTCCGGCACACAGTTTTAATCTGCCCGGAAGTTTTATACCACTTATTGTCTGGAAGAAAGTATTGTGGGGTGGAAACAACCTCCCATGGGGGTGTGAGTGGTCTCAAAATGGGTCCATATATGAGGTGGATTAGGAAGTGGATGGAGAGGGGGGGGGGGGGGGGGAGGAGATGGATAGAGAGAGGATGGTAGATGATATGGACAGAGAGAGGTGAGGAGCAAATGGGTAGAGAGAGGGGGGAGGAGAGATTGGACAGAGAGAAAGGGGAGGAGGAATGGACAGAGAGAGAGAGAGGAACAGTAGATAAACAGAGGGAAGGGGGAGATGCACAGAGAGTGGAGGATCAGAAAATGAACACATGGAGGGGACAGGAGATGATGGATGGAGAGAGTGGAGAAGAGGAGCTGGACACAGAGATGGTTTGCAATAAATGTGACACATATGAAGCCGGGTGAAAGCTAATATGTTATAAGAAAGACATGTATGTGTATATGTTCCACATCTCTTTCTAAATTATTGTGTTACTAGCAGTCAAACTTGGTACATATAATACTTGTGTGGAAATAAATATTGTGGGATAAGAAGCAACTTCCATTGGGGTAGGGATGGACTGCAAATAGGGTGACGTAGGAGATGTACAGAGAGAGGGGACAGAAGGAGATGGACAGATAGAGCGTGGAAGATGAGATGGACGGGGAAGGGGGGGGAGGAGGGGAAAATGGACACAGAGGAGAGAGGACGAATTATAAAGAGAGGGGGAGGAGCAGATGAACAGAAGGTTGGGGAAAGAGAAGATGAACAGAGAGAATGGAGAAGTAGATGGACAGTGAGAGGGAATGAGGAGATGGACATAGAAGAAGGTACTACAAGGAGATTGACAGGGAGAGGGGGATGAGGATATGAATAGAGAGGGAGGAGGAGGAGATGAACAAAGAGAGGGGGGAGGAGGATATGGACAGAGAGAGGAGGTGAAACAGATGGACAGTGTCAGGTTGGAAGAGGAGATGGACAGAAAGAGGTGTGGTGGAGTTCGACAGAGAGTAGGAGAGGAGGAGATTGACAGAGAGGGAGGGCAGGAGGAGATTGACAGAGAGGTGGGGAGCAACAGTCGGACATATAGAGGGTGAGGAGGAGATGGATAGAGAGTTTGGGACTAACAGTTGGGCATAGAGATGGGTGAGGAGGATATGGACAAAGAGAGAGGGAGTGGAAGATTTTTTTCTTTTCTTTTTCCTAGTGAATTTGTAATAGTCATCATGAAGCATTACTTTCACTGTCAGATCAGTTATGCCACACAAACGACAGGTGGTTGTTCGAACTAAGCCTCAAGTGTGGAAGAAAAAGGTACCAGGGTGCTTTAGAAGCAGAAGAGAAACATGAATCAAGACAGGAAAGTGTTCCAGTACATGCTACTCTAGCCTCTTCATCTGAAACAGACGAGGACTCGCTGGCAAGAATGCAAACCACTTGAGTACACAGTGCTCAAGCCTGTTCATCTGAAACAGTTGAGTAGGGGATAACAAGACTGGATACCATACAAGTGCACAGCTTGATCCTGCCAAACACTACACAATGATTTACATCTTAGTGCCTTCCATTACAGTGCCAAGTATTTAATAATGAGACACCAGGAATGTACGTCATTGTTGGAAAAAACACTTCAATAAACAACATTTGAGCACAGTCAATTTCTTTGAGTGGAATTACAACATATGCCAGGAACTCACTAATTACATATAAAACTGGTATAGAAAAACATTTAACAAGGTAAAGAAATGCTTAAAAACTATGTGAAAACTTTCCAGTAATAGCCTTTTGACAAGTAGCAAAAGGAATTATTCATTTTTGTAATTCCGCAGTTCAAAAAAGAAATGAGACAATTGCAGGAAGAGTATCGCCATAGTAATATGACAGTGTTAACTTTTCCAGAAGATGTTCATCAAAACGTTATTTACAAAATATAAACTTTATTTTATTTCCTTCTACCAACATTTGCTGCTCTTTAATACTTTATTTGATGGAAATTGAACATTACCTATGGGTTTAAGATCACTATTCAATAAGTCACCACAAAATTGAAACTGTCTGTATATGTCCCACATTGTAATGTTTACAAATTTTGTATTCAGTACACTGAATGAAAAATAAAGATTTAGAGCAGACAACAGAAGTATTACTGCTAAACATGTCATTCCATTTGTATCAGTCACCTCTATAAAATGAGAAAGAAGATTTTTCTCTGTAAATGAATGTAGAGTATAAGTGTTTAACATCCCATTTGCAGTGAGGTCACTAGAGATGGCCTTTCTGTGTATAACTTCCTGTAACCATTTCACTTTGTACAATATCTTGATAATTGTCACATGGCATACTGGCCCATATTTCAAGTGTATATATCTACACAAAGCCTGTGACATACAAAAACATTCACATTCAAATCCTTAACTTTCACACCTATTCCACTGTACACTGCACTTGCTAATGTTTTGTTACACATTAACTTCAGACAAAGGCATCAGTATCAGTGAGACTCCCAGGTGTGTACTGTATTAACAATAAACTTTCAGAATATACTGTAATGTTGTTCACTTTTATGCTATCTAAATGTAATTGAGTAAATTACTAAGGAAGCTACTACTTTGCTGCTGCCTCCTCAATTTTAGTATGTAACTGCTGTTTACCTGCTGTTACAGGATTACTATTTACTTGATTACAATGACATTTTCTCAAAGAAAATATTTTTTCATCTGTAATCACTGAAATGCAACAAAAATGGGTGTTTATTTAGTTGATGACTGATCTCACATTAATCTTATTCTCAAACCAACCAATGTGTGCCAAGTAAGGTGTTCATCCAAAATAACAGTAAACAAAGAGAGTACATACATGTACAATCTCAACTAATGTTTATAACATTCAGGCATGCTGCTGTCAAAGAAGACCAAGAAGAAGGCCACAATGCCTGCCTCTCTCACTCTCATTGCTCTTGGCTGTGCCACACCTGTATGCTCCGTGCACAGTGGTCCCGGTCAGTGGCTTGGCACACGAAGAGAAGTTGGGACTAAACACATATGTACTTTCTTTATTTAGTGCTATTTTAGATGAATATTTTACTTGGCAAATATTGGTTGGTTTGAGAATGTGTCTAGCCTGAAATTGGTCACTAACTAAATAAACAACCATTTTAGTTGCAACTTTGGCTGTCTCTCTTTCCATGACAATCAAAAATGAGTTGCTGTCCCACTCTACTCACCATGTTGGAGTTATGCAGGTATGATCATTGAGTCATCTTTACAGTACAGTATCACTTGACATACAACTTCATAACAAACACTGCTACATGTGATGTTGTTAACAGAAATTTTCAGTGCCTGAATCTAGATACTCAAATAATTTGTAGAAAATGTGACTAATGAGATAACGTGTTTAACTTTCTTTTGATTTGGCAGGGATTCCTAATTTCTTGCTTTATGTTAGACAGAAGCTTGTTGAATATCTTACTACCAGAGAATATAACTCCTTTCTGAAACCTAAACAAGGAGGCAAATTCTACATGATTTTTGTGTCTTTTACTGCCAATGTGTTTATCACAGATCAGTTTCAACTGATTTTTATTATCAGGAACAAAAATCAGTAAGGAATAAATGTATTGGGAAGTGAGTGTAAGAATTCAAAGATGCTTATCAAGCCATCTACAAGATGTACAATTATCTACTGTACATTATATCATATTGCTCACTTCTGCTGAACTGACATTTTATTTGCTTTATCCACACTGTCCAGAATATAATACCATAAACAACTGTAAGTGAAAGTATGCACAAAAGCCAACAATCTTGTCTTTATGCCAGCTCAATGAGGGACACTTCTAAGGGCATAACACATTGGCATGAACTGGATCAGCTAATCCATGTGTTGACCCAATTTTAACTTATTATTCGGGTGAATCCAAGGAATTTCATACTCTACATCTACATATAACCAGTGGGAGGTGCATGGCAGAGGGTACATCCCATGTGACCAGTTATTAGCGTTTCTCCCTGTTCCATTCATGTATGGAGAACAAGAAGATTGGATTGTATAATTGCCTCAGTATGTGCAGTATTTCCTATGATCTTATTTTCATCATCCCTATGTGAGTGATATGTAGGAGATGATTGTAAACTTTGTTAATAGACTTTCTCTGGACAGTTTACATCCATCTTAGTTCAGTTCCTTCAGTATCTCTGTGACAGTCTCCCACAGATTACATGAACCTGTGACCATTCATTTTGTTTGGTATGGGTTCCCACACACTTGAACAATATTCTACGGTGGGTCACATGAGTGATTTGTAAGCAATCTCCTTTGTAGACTCAGTTTTCTACCAATAAACTGAAGTCTACCAACTGCTTTACACAAGATTGAACTTATGTAACCATTCCACTTTGTATTGTACAAAATGTTACCCCCACACATTTGTATGAGTTGAACAATTCCAACAATGACTCTTTGATATTATAGTCATAGGATACTTCATTATTTCATTTTGTAAAGTGCAAAATTTTACGTTTATGAATATTTAAAGCAAGTTACCAATCTTTGCATTGCTTTGAAATCTGAGCTCTGCCTGAATATTTGTGCAGCTTCTCTCAGATAGCACTTCATCATAGACAAATGCGTCATCTGCAAAAAGCCTGCATCGACTTGATTTCCGTGTTTCAAAGCTGTCAGTATGCAATGTGAGAAAAGTGCAAGTTGGGTTTCACATGATTGATGTTTTTGGAATCCATGCTATTTGGCATTGAGCTGGTCATTCTGTTAAAGATACCTCATTACATTTGAGCTCAGAATTCTGCAAACCCCTATGATGTGCATGGCAGTGGGTACGTCCCATTGTACCAGTTATTGGGGTTTCTTCCTGTTACATTCATGTATGGAGCATGGGAAGAATGATTGTGTGAATGCCTCTGTGCATACAGTAATTATTCCAATCTTATCCTCATAATCCCTCTGTGAGCGATACGTAGGGGGTTGTAGTATATTCCTAGAGTAATCATTTAAAGCTGGTTCTTGTAACTTTGTTAATAGACTTTGTCAGGATAGTTTACACCTGTCTTCAAGAATCTGACAGTTCAGTTCCTTCAGTATCTCTGTAACACTCTCCCGTGGATTAAACAAACCTGTGCCCATTTGTGCTACTCTTTTCTGTATACATTCTATATCCCATGTTAGTCCTATCTTTTATATGTCCCACACACTTGAGCAATATTCTAGAACTAGTCACATGAGTTATTTTAAGCAATCTCTTTTCCCCAGTATTCTAGCAATAAACAAGGTCTAACACATGCTTTACCCATGACTGAACCTTCTGATCATTCTATTTCATATCCTTACAAAGTGTAACATCCTGGTATTTGATGAGTTGCCTGATTCCACAAGTGACTCATTGATATTATAATCTTATATAATCTTAGGATACTGCATTTTTTTCAATTTGTGAAGTGTACAATTTTTACATTTGTGAACCTGTAGAGCAATTTGCTAATGTCTGCACAACTTCAAAATCTTATCAAGATCTGACTGCATATTTATACAGCTTCTTTCAGATAGTACTTCATTACAGATAACTGCATCATCTGCAAAAAGTCTTATTAATATTGTGTGTGCAAGGTCATTAATATACAACATGAATGCCAAGGGTCCCAATATACTTTCCTGGGGCACATCTAAAGTTACTTCTACATCTGATGATGACTCACCATCCAAAATAACATACTGTGTCCTCCTTACCAAAAAGTTCTCAATCCAGTTATAAATTTCACTCTGTAGTCCATATGATCATACTTTTGATGGTACTGAGTTAAATGCTTTTTGGAAATCAAGAAATACAGCTTCTACCTGACTGCATTCTTAAAAAGCTTTTAGTACTTCATATGAGAAAAGTGTGAGATGGGTTTCACATAATCGATGTTTTTGAAATCCATGCTGGTTGGCATTGCGGAGTCATTCCGTTCGAGGTACTCCATTATGTTTGAGCTCCAAATATGTTCTACGATTCTACAACAAATCGCTGTCAAAGATATTGAATAGTATTTTTGTGGATCACTCCACCACCCTTCTTGTAGATGGGTGTGATCTTTATCTTTTTTCAAGAACTGGGTGTGATTTTTTTCTTCAAGGGATCTGTGGCAGATTATAGTTAGAAGAGGGGCTAACTCAGTCACAAATTCAGTATAGCATCTGGCAGGGATTCCATCAGGCCCTGGAGCTTTGTTCAGTTTTAATTATTCCAGCTGTTTTTCAACAGCAGTGACACTAATACTTATTTCATTTGTCTTTTCACTGGTATGAGGATTAAATTGGTGTAATTATCATGGGTTTTCCTTTGTAAAGAACATTTGAAAATGGAGTTAAGTATTTCAACTTTTGCTTTGCTACCCTCAAACCCTCAATTTCAGTTCCTGTCTCATTTTTTATGTACTGGACACTAACTTTGGTGTCACTATCAGCATTCATGTGTGACCACAGTTTCTTTGGGTTCTGTGAAAGATCAGATATCATGCACTGATCTGTTGACAGACAAACGGGTTTCATTCAGCATCTCTCTGTCTATAGCCCTAAACTTTGTTTTACACCTATTATGCAGTAATCTTTGTTTCTTAGAAGTTTCTTTACAGGGACTGTATGCCATGGAGGTTCCCTCCAATTATGGGCTGTTCTACTGGGTACTATCTCTGTATCACATTGTGCTTAATGTGTATTTGTGGTGCTAAAAGGTCATTATTGCTTGTTTGAAATTGCTTAAGATGAGTCTTTATGAGGTTAAGACTTAAACTTTTAGCTTTGAACCACTTTTATGCCTGTTTAGCTATCATCTGATCTGTGTCTGCTAGAATTGAGTTTGGTCACTTGAAATGTCAGTCCATACATTGAGTGCATCCATTCTTCAGGCAAGTCATAAACACAAAGCTATTTTCATAGCCCTAAAAATGAGTTCCTCCAACTTTGCTGTACAATGGCATCAGAAGTAAAATATCTTATACACTGTTATAAAAGTTTGATTCAAAATTATCGCATATTATATCTCAAGATCATTACTAATGTTATTTTGATTTACATCTATGGAAAATAAAACTTAAAAAAATAATACCAAAGATATTATTCTACCTACCAACACACACCGAGGAAGTACAGCTTGAGGTAACTAAATTGCTCCAGGCCCTGACAGATGACATGAGCATACACTTTCTGTCCTACAGCTTGGGTTTTACTTCTGACCAGTCTTATAATCCCATCCTTATAAGGTGGGAGGATGGAACAGGGGAAAATTCTTCTACATGCAGTATTGTGAAGTGAACTGTATGATTACATTCATAAACAGTGCTCTTGTCTAGTTTGGTAGTGCCTATTAATTTGGCAGGACAGATGGTTTTCAGTCTTGCCTGCATAAAAGGCTGTGCAAAAAGTTATAGTAGGGCTGGTATATTATGCAATAACTATCTCATGTTGTCCAGCACCTACTAGGATGGAATGTGCTTGTGATGCATCTGGAATGGAATGTTCTAGGTAGGTGCATAAGACAAGTTTTGGACCTGGGTCTTCAACATGAACATGACACATGGCAGCCACACCAAGAAATGCATGAACACCAGAGCTGTACTTCCAAGCAGCAAAAGCTAGCAGTGTCTGGCATTCACCAGCACACGTGCAGATTTACTGTTAGACCAAATTTTGGCAACAGTATGATGCTCATGGGTGCGCAGGAGACAAAGCAGAGACAAGTGACAGCTAGGGAATGATGTAGACACTTTTCAGGAGTCTAATTCCTCTAGCCGTGGGCCATGTGCATTGAGCTTAATGTGAGGTCCCCATAATGCAAATGGGATAATTTAATTAGCACCATTCGTTTGTCCATCTCATTTCATCATGATTGTGAAGTGTACAACGCCTTGTGGGTCAGCAAGATTGCTATCGTTTTTGTCCTCTCACTTGTCCATTGTTTTGTCACTGTTATGTGCTCAGATGTGCTGTGTCACTGAGGAGTATGCACTATCTGGTAACAGTGTTCGAGCAGATCTGTTGTGTAGTTCTGTTCCTGTGGTCGCACAATCGTGGGGGTACTGACATTGTTCCCACTTCGTGTAGTTGTGCCATAGGACAGGATATTTTGTGGCTTTCATGAGTTGCAGAATATCACTTTGGGAAATGTAGGAAGGGTGGCAAATGTCTCTCATTTTCAGGCATGATGATTTGTGGTCAAAGGACTGGCAAAAATGTGATTAAGCTGTTCTAGTCTGGCATGGTACTGTGTAATGAAAGGTGCACTACTAGACAGCTGATTCATGAGTTGGTTGGATGATTGGGGATATGTGTTGGCATTTGGCCCAAGAGTCTGTTTGCGGACTATGCTTGGAGAGTAGTTCTGTGAAGGCAAGTGATTACATTTCACTGCAGATGCAGTATCCACAGGTGACAATACTAAATGGGAGTGACATTTTGGTCTGGAAGGGATGACATATTTCAAAATGGAGGACTTGTTGGTGGTGAGTAGGCTTAATAAGAACAGTGATTTTTTTGATCCATTATAGAGGTGAAGATCAACATCAAGGAAGATGACCCAATAGGCTGAGGAGGACCAGGTGAAGCAAACAGGAATGATGTTGAAGCTATGGAAGAATGAAGAGTATTGTTGCTTTTGTTTCTACACTGGTGCCCAAAATTAAAGCAACAAATGGAAATTTTGCAAGGTTGCTTTTATTTTGCCACAAAACAGTATCAACAGGTGATAGTAAATTAGAAACAATGCAAAGAATTCAGAATGTAAACAAGTGCAACATGTGTAGTGGTAGACAAAAATGCCTTTGTTTTTTCCAACTCAACAGATTTGCACACACACTCCGACAACTGGTTAATGTGCTCCGTATGGGCTGTTACCACCTCTGGCAGCAATACAAACTACCACTCTGTCTACAGGCCACAAGTGGCCCATCGGGCCTATCCAACCGCTGTGTCATCCTCAGAGGAGGGTGCGTATAGGAGGGGCGTGGGGTCAGCACACCGCTCTCCCGGTCGTAATGATGGTATTCTTGACCGAAGCCACTACTATTCGGGCGAGTAGCTCTGCAATTGGCATCACGAGGCTGAGTGCACCCCAAAAAATGGCAACAGTGCAAGGCGGCCTGGATGGTCACCCATCCAAGTGCCGACCACACCCGACAGCGCTTAACCTCAGTGATCTCACGGGAACCGGTGTATCCACTGTGACAAGGCCATTGCCCTGGAAGGAATACAGGCCTGACAATGATAGGGCATGCTGTGAATGATGTCATCGGTCTCATATTGGGGCAATAACACCCATTCTTCCTGCAGAGCTGCTCGCAATCTTGTAGAGTGTTTGGTGGATGCTGACGTGATGGAAGCCATCTCCCTAGTGCATTCCAGACACGGAATTCAAATCAGGAGAGTGAGCAGGCCATGCCTTGCATGCAATATCTTCCATTTCCAAAAAAAAAAAAAAAATCAATCACTCATGCTCTATGAGGTCAAGAATTATCATCCATCAATACAAAGTCTGGGCCCACAGCCTTGCAGCAACTGCAAATGAGGTCCCAATATCTAGTCATGATACCTGACAGCAATTAAACCCATACAGTTTCATGAACAGGGGTTTGAATGGTAAACATAATCCCTGCCCACATCATTAGGACTCCTGCTTGATATCAGTCTCTTTCCGCAATGTTTGGGTCCTGAAACCATATACCACATTCCCTCAAGATGTGAATCCATTGAGTATCACTCTCCAGCCTCATCTGCAAAAAAAAAAACATTGGCCCAATGTTCAACTGCGCAGATGGCATGTTGATGACTCCACTCTAGACATTCTCTTCTGTGAAGAGCATCAGAGGTAGACATACAGCAGGTCTCCGACAATAAAGGCCACTCTGCCAGAGCCTTCTGCTGTTTGCCTTGATACAACACATCCAATGGATGCTGCATGCTCACACACTAGTTGCCACACAGTACCAAGGCAATACTGTCATGCCGTTACAGCCAAATGACATCCTCTCTTATGAAGTGACACATGTGCAGCCCTGCCCTGGTCTTTGGGATACAATTTTGGTTCTATAAACAGTTGCCGCATCTGAGAAACAACAGAATGATTCACACTAAGCCCTTGGGCCACATCAGTTTGTGACTCTCCTGCTTCCATTCTTTCTATTGCTCTCCATCACAGAGAGTCTTGTAGGCATCTTCTCTATGCCATACTCGACTGTCTGTAACTGTGTACACAGTGATTGTGGATGTGGGACTAGCCAGCAAACACTACCTCATTTCATAGGTGACCTGACATCATCATTGGCATGGTTGTCTGTTGACCACAGTGCCACCTTCTGCACAGAACAAGTTTGTATGGACATCTGGTTGACAGTTTGCATGATTATATTGTGAATTATGCATGGGACAGGGAAATAATGGTTTGTTGCCTTAATTTAGGACACCAGTGTAGATCCTGAATATATCATGAATGAGCCTTAATCAGACAAGGTTGGGCCACTAGAATAGTTTCCTCTTGATGCCCCAAAAAGGGGTTGACATATGAAGACGCCATGTGGGTGCCCATTGTGTGGCATGGGTTTATTTGCTTGTTTTCTTTTGTATCTTCTTCCTGATGGGGAAGTTGTTGTGGGTAATAGCGTAGTTGGTGATACGTGTAAGGAATGAGTTAGTGGTTTTGGAGTAAGTAGAACATTTGCAAAATTTCCATTGAAAGTGGCTAGCATTATTGTAAAGGGAATTGGCATTAACAATGACAAGAAAAGATTCAAGTTGTAATGGGCTGGGAATGGCTGAGTGGCAATGAAGAAAGTGGTTTGTGTCCTTGATATGGGAAATTAGACTGCAGGCATTGTGTTGGAGATGGCGGACAACAAGACCTGAGATTCTCTCTACAGGAAGACAGTCTGTGCCTACACAGGGGCTTCCATATTTCCTAGGTTGATGGATTTTTGGAAGCTTGTATAAGTTGGGTATGTGGGGAGAAGTAAATGTGAGGATGGATGTGGATTTGTGGGAGGAAATCTAGGATAGGCTAAGGAATTCAATTAGGGATTGGAGGTTATGCTGGACTTTTGAGATGATATCACTGTGACAGAGCATTGGAAGAAACACACAGATATTAGACACTTTCTCTCAGATAGTCTAAACAGTTCTGTCTGCATGGAAGATGATTTAATGAGGTATGCCTTTAAGGTGTACTGTTGCTCTTTGCTCCAACAAAAGGTTTGTGATCTCGAGAAGGGACCTGCGAAATGTGTTTCTAATGTGGTTTAAGGTAAGGAATTCCTAGAAGATAACAAGGGAAAGGTTGGTTGGGAGTGGCGAAGGGCTATGGTTGGAAAGAGATATGAACAGGGAGAGCAAAGTTTAATGACAGTATTTGGTCATGTTTGTTCACAGGTATTGGTGATAAAATTCTGTTCCCCCTGTTGTGATTGGGAAAAAGTGAGTAAAGGATGACCAGCCTAGCGTGATTGGATTTAGGAGAAGGGCTTAAGGTGGGGTGTTTGGTAAGGATTCAGATTGCAGATAAATTGAAGATTTGATGGATAAATTGCATACAGTGTTCTGAGTTTGTTTGGGCTCCTGGGATTGTGGAATGTTGGGAGGGAATTTTGGGGAATATGGCATGTTGAAAAAGTCACATAAAACTGTACTGGTCCTCTTTTATCTTTTTATGTACATGGACTGTGCAACAAAATGAAATGGTCACTTTTTTTAAACCATGCAATTTTCTCCCATTGCCATGCAGATGTTTGTAATTTGGCTTCAACACCTACAACCTTCCTCTGTAATGGGGCAAAAGCTTGGCATCTGGGACATCACCCTCAAGTTCTGCAATGCTTCAAACAGCAAGGTGTCAACACAAACAAAAATAGGCCAGAGCTCAGTAGTTCATGCCAGGAGTGGGATAATGATATCACATTGGCACCACAATTCTGCACAACACTCCCATAGGTATTTCATACTCTGAGAAGGTCATCAACCTTCCCTTGCTCACATTTCATTGCTTTTCTTGAAGCGTGTACCATGGAGGATGGAATTGTGACACTCAGCATTGGAATCATGCTATCTTTTATGGGTGGCTGATGAAAAGATTTCAGACACATTGCTGCACAGAATAGACACTAAAAGCAGTCAGGAAATGTTATAAAGGACATGAATGAAACCACCACTTTCCTTGGGGCATTCATTTTCACACAGTTCACATAAAAAATGACAGTTTGTAGTGCATTGTGTGACAGGAAGACACTCTTAACACTGTTAACAGCCCATGGAGAATTCAGGCATTCTCTAAGGACATCACAGTGCTGTGACCCCATTGAACATGATCTCATCTCTTTTGAGTATAGCATGACTGCATTTTTTACTGTTATATTTAGTGGAGCCACTATGGACCGTTCAAAGTGATTTGACCAATTTGAATGTGATCAGCTGTGTATCAAGCCACTGATGTAGGCCTGGGGGATATTGTCTCAGATGTTTTGTAATTCATCAACCACTTCAACTATTCCTGGCAGGGGATTTATGTACCTTAGCATTCAACTCACAAAATTCTACACGTGTTCAATTGAGCTTAAGTCAGAGCTGTTGACAGTTCATTCTGTCACTGGGATGCTCACTGTATTGAGATGATCTCTGACAACCTGGGCGATGTAAGGCCAAGTGTTGATCTACAACAGTGTGAAGCACAATCAAAATGTTCCACTATATAATCCCAGAACCACTGTTCTTTTGATGCTGGAGATGTCTTAATGACATGGGGTATTTCCCTGTTTAGCCTGATGTCTCCCCAAATCGTGGCTGATCTGCCCCAAATGTGTTCTGCATGAAAATGACATCTGAATGATTCCTTGCCTCCATATAACAACAAACATGGATCCTGCCATCAGGCTCCTCCTTGAAAACCCATAACTCATCTGTGAAGAGTACACAATGCCAGTGCTCTATAACCCACTGTACTTGCTTTCTGGCAGACCAAAACTTGGCCACATTATGTGCATGTGTCAAGTCATTAACCTTCATTGACTTACACCAATGAATGTGCAGTTCCTGTGACTGTCACCGAACTTTTCACAATGACCCACTTGACCAACAGCAGCATTATAATGATTGGCTAGAGAGCGTGCTGTCACTCTTGTGTTCTGGAATGCCTGGCACCCAGCAGACACACAAATAAGTATTCGTTGGAATTGCCGGCCTTCCTGTAGATGTGGAGACTTTCTAAGTATTAATATATCAAATATAAATGCTGTCAGAGATGAAAAATAATCTTTTGTGAGACTACCAGTACTTTATTTAAGACCTGAAGCATTGAAGGTGATCTTGTAATACAGTTAATGAATGTGGAAATGAAAAGAATATATGAATTGTTAACTTAAAAGTTGTACTGCAAATTATTTGTGCCAATGTGGCATAGCAATTCTGGATTTTAAAGCAATTAGAACCAAGTAGGAGAAGAAATCCAAGAGCTGTCCAAGACAGTGGTCGTGCAATCTTCATTATCTTATTGAAAGTTACACCCGATTTGCAATGCATCAATGCATGAATTGTAGCAAGTGATAAATGTTTATTCCTTGGAGTGAAACAGATATTGAAAGTTTATAACGAAATGTTATTAGACCTAAAAGAGAGATAAAAAGTGGCTGTGTATGAGTAGGATTCACATTCTGATAATTCTGTAAGAACTTAATTATGTGTATAGACAGTTCAGGCATATCAGGAATTGAGAATCTTGATGATTTTTGCCTATTAAAGACATTGATGCTGTCAGGACATTGGTCCTGGAAGTTCCAAGACTGTTGAGAATGTTTTAATTTCAAGTTTGAAGTCAGATTCCAAATGACAAAAGAAATATTTTTTGTGTAACATAATTACATAGTGACAGTTTCAGACCTTTTCCTTCACTTACCCTGTTAAATCTTGTTTCTTGCAAAATATGGTGATTCTAGAGCAACAAAAGTACCAAACAGATTTTGGTGAGTGAGTATGCAAGTATTAAAATATTTGAAATAAATGACCATATCTTTTGACTGCATTGACTTAGAAGCTTAAGTGTTTTGCATGACCAAGAGACCATACACCACAGTATGTGACAAAAATTTCAACTGGATACGTCCACCAACTCACGAGGAAAAAAGCTCTTAACAGATAGTTTTCAGATCTTTTTATTTGGTTGTACTGTGAAACCTTGCTTCTTGCCAAATTTTATGATTCTAGGCCAATGGGCAGTACCATATAGGTTTTGATGAGTGAGTTTGTGAATTTAAAAATATGTGATGCATTGACTTAGAAGCTTAAGTGTTTAACACAACCAGGGAAAACAGACCTTAGTATGTGACATAAATTTCATCTTGATATGTCTACCCATTCTTGAGAAAAGGGATCCCAATAGGCTGATGGACAGACAGACATTCAGATAGCCAATGACAAAAAAAATTTTTTTTCATGTGATATAATTACAGATCTCTAGTTTTTGGGTGTATCCTGTACTTGTACTGTGAAATTTTATGATTCTAGGCCAATGAAAAGTATGTTGTAGGTATTCATGATTGGATATGTATTAAAATATGTGACTTATGTCATCATATCTTTTCATTGTTTTGATTTAGAAGCTTACATTTATTACACCACCAAGGGACCATAGACCTTAGCATGTGACATAAATTTTAATGCGATTCGCATTCCCGTTCCTGAGAAAAAGGTTGACAAACAGATGATAGCAAATGACAAAAATTTTTTTTTTCATTTGAGATGATTACAAACCTACAATTTTCAGATTTTTTCCTTTGGTTGTACTGTGGAATGTTGCTTCATGACAGATTTCATGATTCTGGGCCAGCAGGGAGTATCCTGACAATGATACATTAAACGTAAAATTCAAGTGATTGATTTAAAACACAAGGATGAAATGAAGGTGCAAAATACAATGCGTTTCACCTGTAAACATAAACCATTATGAGCTACAAGGAGCAGCTATTATGGATGTGGAAAATCAGGACGTTTGGGACATCTTTGAGAAGGTGGTCATGTCTGTTGGCAGTAACAACAACTGGTCAGATGGTTGAAGTGAATTGTGTGGTTCAAGAGGTGGTTGTCATTGAGGACACAGAGAATATCAACAGAATGGAAATTGCCTTAGCAGCATTGTAATGGAGGAATGACCTATGATGACATGTAATTATATTGAGTCTGGTAACAAAATGCAGATTGACTGGTTATTGGATATTGGTTGCACAGATCACTTTGTTAATAATGGCTGTTATTTATCTGAGTACATAACTTTAAAAAGAGCTCATGAATGTATGAAATGTGAATGTTAAAGTTTTGAAAGCTACATAAATAGGAAATATAATTAGTTATTTCCCTGTTTATGATGACAGGCTTCCAATTGAAGTGAAAAATGTAGTTTACATCACAAGTTAGTAGATACTCTGTCAATAAATTTTAAAATGGAGTTTATGAAGTGTTATTGAAAGTAAATTCCACATTTTGCCTTTAGAAAGCAATAGAAGCAAAGCAAAAGAAATGTTACAGATTATTCATACTGATCTGAATGGGAAAGCTACTTTCTCACTTTTAATGATGATTGTAATAAATCAACTAGAGTCCATACTACCAAATTTAAAAATAAATTTTATGATTAACAAGTTGATTTGTGACAATGGGAAGGAATATTTAAATTCATATGTTTATCAGTTTATAAGACAGAAAGGAATCATTTTAAATGGATGTCCTCCATATGTACATGAATTAAATGGTGCATCTGAAGGATACACCAGGTCAAATGTGGATATCTCACAGTGAATGTGATAGTTTCTGCAAACATATAAACAGAACTTAAGCTAGTATTATTGAAAGGAAATCTCTTTAATGAGATATTGTTTGGAAAGAAACCTAATGCTAAACATTTATAGCTCTATGGAAGTCGAGTTTTTGAATGTGTACCAGAACAATTGAGGAATTCAGAGTGGGATCATAACACAGACTTGGGAATGACTGATTAATGATAAAGTTATCATTACCAGCTGATATTGTGGAAGATGACATCAGTTGTATTGACCAAAATTACTCTTATTCAGGGAATGAACATTTTGTTGAATCTGAGTGCAAAAGCACAGACATTGAATCTGTACATGAGCAAATGGGAGAAAAGGATATTGAAGAGTGTTCAAGCAAACATAAACAAAAACAAGAATGTGAGTTGAGAAGGTCAAATAGAGAATGCATAATTACTGAAATATTTAATGATTATATCATGAGCAACTTCATTTATGTAAACTTCTGTGGCACTGATAGTCCAGAAAATTTTGAGAAGGTGATGAACAGTAACAAGTCAAAAGTTTGGTAACAAGTTATGGTTAAGGAAATTTGACACTTAAATAAAAATAAAACTTTGGAACTAGTAAATAAAGCGCTAAATGTAAATGTTATTGATGTAAAGTGATTTTTTTTTGTTAAAAAAAAATCAGGTAACGGTAGCAAAGCAAGAAATTATGGATGACATTTATTCAGCAGTTGCTATGATGCTAACATTAAAACTTGTGTTGCGTTACTGTTGTCAAAAGGGTGTATTTGTAGAACAGATTGTTGTAAAGACTGTTTTTCTAAATAGTAACGTTTTCTCAGAAATTTATGTAAAGCAACTTCCAGGATTTGAGGATGAAATGGGTAGTGTTTGTAAGTTATTTAAGGTGTTATATTATTTGAGAGAAAGTCCTAGAGCATGATATGATTGTTTGGATGAGTTTTGGGGTTGCAAAGAAGTAAATATGAACATTGCTTTTATGTAGTGATGACTGTAAATTATGTGATCTACTTAACTGTGTTCGATGATGATTTGCTCCTGTGTGGTAAAAGTAAAGGGAAAAGACAAGAAATCAATCATCTGTTATCCAAGCGATTTCAAACGAAAGACTTAAGCTAAGTAAAAAATTATCTTAGGATAAATGTTGACTGTAGTCATCCAAAGCTATATTGAATCTTTAAATAAGAAATATCAGATTGGACATACAAACTTGTACAGTTGATTGCAATATAAATGTAAAGAGGCATATTATACATTTATATCGATTGTATCGACAGTATCAAGAGGGCTCTCATTACTGACTGTATCAGTCCATGCAATGAGTGTGTTTATTGTGTAAAGAGAGATGCACATTATATTTAAGTTCCCTTTAGTAAATTTTCTTAACAGATTCAATGAATGGGAAGATAGATGAACACGCTAAGATCTTAGGGGAAACAAACATTAACTGAGATACAACAAACACTTAAATAGATAGTCGAGCCAGAAGATGCAGCAACATCTTGCTGAATCACATAAGGAAAAATCTCAGATAAGTAAAAAATTATTAGAAAAGTGAAAGACAACCACTTAACAATAGTGGGCTGATGTGTAGCACAAAAACACATGATAGAAAATACTGTTCATACTAGCTTTCAGGTTGCTACCATCACTGTGGCCACAGGAGAGTGCATTTGGCTGCCTGCATTCTAGCATGTGTGAAAGAAAAAGAGGAAGAGCTTGAGAGTAATGTTCCTGTTACATGTTTTTGTGCTCCATACATCAGCCCACTATTGGTAAGTGGTTGCCTTTCCCTTATTTTACATATTGTTCCATCCAGGAATTTCCATTATTGCTGTGCAATATAAAGATTCCACTTTTGCAATATTGGAGTGACATATATGAAAGATTTGACTGGACAAAAAGTTCAAGAAAAGATAGTCATTTGTCAGTACACCACACTTGCCAGCTGACCCTGAGTAATCAGAACTTTTTTTTTTAATGGGATGAGCTAGGAAAAACTAAGGATCTAATTAAAACAAAGAAAAGTAAGGAGTTTTGGGCTTCCAAGACAATTAGAAAAAATTGTGTAGAATCAGGTTTACATTAAATAAACAATTCCAAAAATTTAAACCAGAACGGGATAATCACCCAAAACATTTATGAGAGTACTTTCCAAGTCATTCCCAAAGTAGTGATGGCACTAAAAAGTAGATTTTACACAGAAGGGGGGTGCTGTTGAGTGAGAAACTGTTCATTTAGAAGAATTCACTTCGTGGAACTACTTCCAAGAAAAGTTTAAAAGAAAGTATTAGTCATTGACCATAAAAGACAAAGTGAAAATTGTTAGACTCCCATTATTTTAATAGTAGTTGGGGTGTTTATGAAAAGTGTATAGAGCAGCAATTAACAAGGGCAAAATATTTAGATGACCATTTAAAGAAAAACCACTTGGTGAAAGTATTAGTTCATTTGCTACCTTACCAAGTGACCAAGGAGATATGATACGTTGCTAGACTAATGTTAATGAATTATTAACATTTGTAAAAGGGCTAGATATCTTATCCTTGGATGCACAACAGCTGTCTTTTGAAGCCTACAACCTTTCATTTTAGCTATAAATACCGAGCGAGGTGACGCAGTGGTTAGACACTGGACTTGCAATTGGGAGGACGACAGTTCAATCCCGCGTCCAGCCCTCCTGATTTAGGTTTTCCGTGATTTCCCTAAATTGCTCCAGGCAAATGCCAGGATGGTTCCTTTTAAAGGGCATGGCCGACTTCCTTCCCCATCCTTCCCTAATCCAACGAGACCGATGACCTCGCTGTCTGGTCTCCTTCCCCGAAGAACCCCTTTAGCTATAACTGTCTTAAAAATTGTTTATTTGATCTTGTATTCTGTCTAATCTTTTGAAATTCAATTGACTTTGTTTAGAAAAAAAAAAAAAACCATTATTTGGTGCAAGTCAAATTAATTATTTCTTTTAATTAATTTTATAATTTTACACATGTAATGCGTGTTAGGGATCTTTTAGACCCCTTAACAAACAAGTCATCTTTTGTTTCAATGGTACATTATATTCACAAGATCATGGACAACAATTAGCAGTTAGGCACAGTCACACTCATTACTGAAAAGTCAGAAGAACTGTGAAAGCTACAACTGAGTATTCATTTTAAAGGTAAGAGTATTTTTTTATGCCAAAATTATTTCAGATGAGCATAAGTTCAGTTTCATGAACAGAATAATTATGCAGGATACTTTTATCAGTTATTTACAGCATCTGTTCCACATTTTCTATTAGAAGCAAAAGAACATCATTTGTAGTCAGCACAAATGATCAAAATTTTGAATTAGCAATTTTTGAATGGCTTTTAGATCAACCTTTTTTGATCAGGAAGGTGACAGCAGTTCAGACACAACTGATCCCCAAGGAAAATGAATCTGTTTCTTCTAGCATCTGATATAAGAAAGAATTGAAGAATCATATGAGAGAGACTATAGAGGTTCTGATTTATTGGCTGTACTGGAAGTCTGTGGAGTAAAACTTCACTGCTATGTAGCAGGATTTAAGTACAAGATATCAAGAAAATTCCACCCTGTGCGGTAAGAGATACTGCTATTGTCACTCCAAAGAACACATGGGACTACTATATTTCATCTCATACAGAATGTTCATGGAGGTGATGCTTTTTACTGATGAAGAGGATAAGTGCATTCCTATAATCAATGAGATAAAAC
This sequence comes from Schistocerca americana, assembly GCF_021461395.2. Lineage (NCBI taxonomy): Eukaryota > Metazoa > Arthropoda > Insecta > Orthoptera > Acrididae > Schistocerca > Schistocerca americana. The sequence continues at coordinate 407,456,162 of NC_060121.1, read as the reverse complement.
TTTGAAATGTTACATCTGAGGAAATGAATGCAATTTTGGACTCCTAATTATTGCTGGAAAAGGGGGAAACTTGGACGTGCCACTCAGCTGTTTCTTGATAACCAGTCTTACTTACTTTACCACATCTTCAGTTAACAGATTCAGAGATATGTGAAGGGACTTGAGATTTGATGACATTTGGACCAAGGAGGTCAGGAGACTGACACCATGGCAGAAATTCTCTATATTAGGGAAATTTTCATAGAAATTGTCTGATGAAATATGCATCCTGCTGATGAACTGCTTGTCCCTTCAGAGAATGTTGCATGTTTATTCAGTATATTCCCAGCAAACCAGAAAAATATGGAATCACATCATTTAGTTTGGACTGGAAAAGTCCCAAATTAGACAAATCAATGTTGTAGTTGAAAAGAAAAATTCCTTTTGCGTGCTACACATTAAGTTTTTTATTTATCTCATGCACCTAGATATGTTTCACCTTAGTTACCGGCATCTGTAGTGGGTGTCCTGAAGTATTACACGATTTTTTTCATTTGCAGATATAGGCTATCATTTGCACTTATAGGTTACAGATTTAAAATAGTTTGTTGAGGTTTTTATAATAAAATGGAAAAGCACTTTTGGACCAGTGTCTAATTTATTACTTTTAAGCCAACATCTTTCTCTCAGTTGACAAACTGGCTGAAAGTTTGCACTTATCTTTTTGATCACTGCTTTCAATATACAGCAATTTAACTGCCATTTTTGTGTGTGTAGCATCATTTATTTCTGTAAGTGCTGCCAACTTTCTCAAGTTTTGCATTCAACAGCTTTTTTCTGGGACTGTATGTGTGCTGATGTAATTTCTGTGTGTGTGTGTGTGTGTGTGTGTGTGTGTGTGTGTGTGTAAGAGAGAGAGAGAGAGAGAGAGAGAGAGAGAGAGAAAGAGAGAGAGAGAGTTAGTGAGTGAGTGAGTGCACTTTTATTTTGTCCAGGTTTTTCACATAAATTTATATTCTAGGGAGGGAAATGGAGTTTGTGATCATCTATTGTGATTACTGTCTATTATATGATCAAATAGTTTAAACAGTGAGTAGTTAACAATATTCACTTGGTCATTGAATAGTATCTTCCTTTCAGTGTTTGTTTTGTATATGTTGAAATTTTCTTGTGAGGTTAGGAGGTGTCCTTTGTTATTTATTCTAACTATTTTCATGTCTTTCTCTTTTGTGGTACATTTGAGATTACTTTCTGAAAGGAAGATACTATTAAATGACCAAGTGAATATGACTAACTACTCATTGTTTACACTGATTGATCATATAACAGACAGTAATCCCAACAGATGATCGCAAATCCCATTTTTGTCCCAAGAATATAAACGTATGTGAAAAAGCAGAAAAGAAAGAAAAGGAAAAATATAACCCCCCCTCCCCCCCCCCCACACACACACACAGAGGGGGGGGGGGGGGGAGATAGAGAGAGAGAGAGAGAGAGAGAGAGAGAGAGAGAGAGAGAGAGAGAGAGAGAGAGAGAGAGGAGGGAGGGAGGGAGGGAGGGAGGGAGAGAGAGAACTTACATTAGCACATATTTAGTCACAGAGAATACTGTTGAAAGTAAAGCTGGAGAAAGTTGGCAATACTTTCACAAAAAAGTGACACTATATACACAAAAAGTACCAGTTCAATTGCTATATATTAAAGACAGTGACCAAAAGGAAAAGTGCAAACTTTCAATCAGGTTACCACATGAGAGAAAGCTGCTGGTAAAAAATAATGAATTGGGCACTGACATGTAAGTGCTTTCCCATTTTATTATAAATACCTCAATGAATTCTTTTAAATCTGTAATCTATAAGCGCAAATGATAACCTGTATGTGCAAATGAAAAAATAATCTAATGTATCACTACACCCACTGAAGATACACTGTAACTAAGGTGATTGTGGCTGGATGCACAAGATAAATAAAAAAACTTAATGTGCAGCATGTAAAAGGCATTTCCCTTTTGAGCTACTGTAATTTGTATACAGCTGTGGAAAAATGGCCAGCACAAGAAACTTGTTAAACCATTGTTGGTAAACATAAAAAAACATTGATAAAAACCAGAACAAACATTACAATGGATACATTTTTCGCAACTCCTCTGTTATTTGAAGAACAGCTGATGGAAAATGTTTCAGTAGCAGACACTATGAAACTTAATATTTTAAACAATTAATTACTGTGGCAATATCTGATAACTTAATGGTTATAATTTTACATATTTAGATCAACATTCTATGGTCACTAAAATACGATCAAACACCCAAGTAAATCTGCTACTGTTAAATTATTTACTTCCTCAGGTATTATTGGACACATGTTACTCTCTGACGTAATTCACAAGTATTACACGTAAGGTGACACTCGGCACAGTGGCTAATGGGAATTACCGTAAAGGCATTTCCCATTTACAGTTGCTCCCATCAGCCACTGCGCCGAGTGTCAACTTTTTTTGTACTTGTGATACACAAAGTCTCTTTCACTTTTCTACTTAAATTCTTAAGTAATAGGACTTAAGTTATATGGTCAGTACATTTCCTAATTTCAAAATACTTACAACATTTTTGTAAATACCATGCAAGGTCATCAATTTCTATGGCAAGTGTGTAGTCTCTCCAGTTTTTTGTACTCTACTTTCTAAAAATTTTTTTCCAGTAATAATCAATTTGTTTTGTCTTTTTGATAATGTTCCCTATTCCCAAGATATGACGGACCAAAATATCTCAATCCATCTTTTATTTTCTGAGCCTACACCTTTACCTTGATATTACAATAGCTTGAGCCTACACCTTTAGCTTGATATTACAATAGCTTATCAACATAAAATTAAATATAACTTGATGCCCTTTCAGTAGCCATACCCAATGGTAAATGAGAGAGCGCATCAGGGACTACATTTTGGGAGCCTTTAATGTAATTAATATCTAATTTAAATTCATGTAAACATAATACCCATCTCATTATCAACTATTTAATAATCTACTTTCCATCAAATATGACTACGAAGTCTTTCGCGACGGAGTCCTTGCATAAAAAGTTCTCGGTTTACTTGCCGCGTCAAATTTGGATAAAATCCCAAGCTTTCGATGACTACCTCCGTCATCTTCGTCAGGGGTAAAACTGACTGTCGTGGACCGGTGAGGCTTCCGCTTTTATAAGCAGTGGACGGCTTCTCATTGGCTGGATGACGTCACGGTGAAACCGATGCGTACTGAGGTGGCGGCCTCTATATCCATAGATTTTGTTTGCGCGCTTTATCCAGCGTTGCTTGCAGCGCCATCCATCGCAACAGGCGGAAAACTGTGAGGAATGTAAGAAGTCTCCCTCTGCGCTCTTTCTATATCAATTGCGTGCTTCCATGCATTGCTGAGTGCATAACCGGAATCTCTGTTGAAATTATTTTCACAGAGTCTAATTTCAACTGCTTCCCTGATGACAGAGTCCCAATAGTTTGAAGCGTGAGCAAGTAGTCTTGTTTCATCGAATAAAATCTTATGTTTATTTAACAAACTGTGCTCAGCCACCGCTGATTTCTCTAGATACCTGTATTTCAGGTGACGCTGATGTTCCACACTGCGATCGGCGACAGTTCTTATAGACTGGCCCACATAACTTTTGCCACACTCGCAAGGAATGCTGTAAATTCCCAGTACTCTCAGGCCAAGATTATCTTTCACGGGTCGCAGCATTTCCTTAATCTTCCTGGGTGGCCAGAAGACTGGTCTGATTCCTTGCCAGCTCAGGACTCTGCCGATCTTGCTGGTCGTTGCACCGCAGAATGGTAGCTGCGCGATGTGTTGGTCCTCTTGATCTGTTCGAACAGCGTCCTTTCTTGGTTTCTTCGCCAGAGTAGATCTGATATCACGATCAGAATAACCATTTTTTATGAATACCGTCGTCAGATGGTTAATCTCGGAGCCGAGATGATCCTTGTCCGAAATAGTCCTTGCTCTGTGTACCAAGGTGTTCAGCATAGCTCTCTTCTGAGCTGGGTGGTGAAAACTACACGCATTTAGATATAAATCTGTATGCGTCGGTTTTCTGTGCACAGAATGTCCGAGACGTCCATCTGATTTTCGCTCCACCAGTACATCTAAGAAGGGTAACTTTCCATCCTTCTCCACCTCCACTGTAAATCTTATGTTCTGATGTATACCATTCAAATGTTCAACAAACTGCTGCAGTGCCTCATTGCCATGTGGCCAGATTAAAAATGTATCGTCAACATACCTGAAGAAGCAGGATGGACGTAAGGGAGCAGTGTTCAACGCTCGTTCTTCGAAATCCTCCATGAAGAAGTTAGCTATGGCTGGTGACAGTGGCGAACCCATGGCTGTTCCGTCAATCATTTCATAATATTTTCCACCATACAAAAAATATGTGGTCGTCAAAGTGTGTCGAAATAACTTCAGTATTTCAGGAGAGAAATGAGCAGCCAACATTTTTAACGTATCTTCCACTGGAACCTTTGTAAACAAAGAGACCACATCTAGGCTGATCATGATGTCATTCGGACCTATTTATAATGTCAACAAACATTTTTGAGTTAGTAATATGATGGCTACAGTGGCCGACTATAGGTGCTAATAATTTGGTTAAGTATTTTGCCCACCGATATGTAGGAGACCCAATAGCACTAACAATAGGTCTCAATGGAACCCCATCCTTATGGACTTTGGGTAGACCATATAACCTGGGTGGCCTTGGTGCTCTTGGTCGTAGATTCTTGACTAGTTCTTCTGGGAGGCCAGAGTTCTTCAGTAGCTCCCCTGTCCTCCTACTAAGTGCTGCTGTGGGATCCCGTTTAAGAATACGGTACGTGGCATCTTCCAATAATATGGCCACTTTCTTATGATAATCAGTAGCATTGAGGATAACTGTGGCATTCCCTTTGTCGGCTGGTAGTACAACTAACTCTTCATCCTTCCCCAACGATTTCAATGCCAGTTTCTCCACTCTGCTCACATTGGGCTTAGGAGGCTTGGCTGTTGCTAAAATCTGACTAGTTGCAAGCCTTACCTCATCTGCTGCCTCTTGAGGAAAGTGCCGAACCGCTTGTTCTACTCCACTGATAATCTCGTCCACTGGTAGCTTTTGTGGAGCTGGAGAAAAGTTCAGTCCCTTACTGAGAACCGAGATGGTGGCGCCGTCAATTTCCTTGTCGGAGAAGTTGATAACAGTGCGATGTGCGTCGCTGGACCCAGAAGTTCCTTTTCCCTGGTTTAGGCGCACAAATTTATCAGCCTGTTTTGTTGTAGTCTTGCTTAAATTAGCTCGCTGATGTGCAGTCAAGGTCATGTCTACCCATTCCCAGTCCCATGGTGACAAAACTGCAGACAAAAACAGATGGCAACTATATAAAGAGCGAGCGTTGGCATCCAGTTCATACCTTGTATGATGTATCCTCTCCCTGACGATCGCATGACTTGTCTTCCGCAAAATTATATTCACTGCAGCAGTTCGGATGTGATGTTTGACAACTGCGATATTTGGTACAACCTCCTTGTCACGACAATGTTGTAGAAAAGCCAGATTACTCAGTAGCTGTGACTGTTTCAAGCGCAGCTTCTCCAGCCGACGAACGCTGCGCGCTACATCCTCCCCGTAGAGGAAACTAATATGACTACGAAGTCTTTCGCGACGGAGTCCTTGCATAAAAAGTTCTCGGTTTACTTGCTGCGTCAAATTTGGATAAAATCCCAAGCTTTCGATGACTACCTCCGTCATCTTCGTCAGGGGTAAAACTGACTGTCGTGGACCGGTGAGGCTTCCACTTTTATAAGCAGTGGACGGCTTCTCATTGGCTGGATGACATCACAGTGAAACCGATGCTACTGAGGTGGCGGCCGCTATATCCATAGATTTTGTTTGCACGCTTTATCCAGCGTTGCTTGCAGCGCCATCCATCTCAACAGGCGGAGAACTGCAAGGAATGTAAGAAGTCTCCCTCTGCGCTCTTTCTATATCAATTGCGCGCTTCCATGCATTGCTGAGTGCATAACCGGAATCTCTGTTGAAATTATTTTCACAGAGTCTAATTTCAACTGCTTCCCTTCAATGCTTCCATCAAAAATACCAAAGTCTGACAGACTGTGTTTATTCAAACAATGGAAAATCCTGGCTGAACAACGAAAATGTTATGAAAAGGATAGATTGCTACTCACCATATAGAGGAGAATTTGAGCCACAGACAGGCACAAGAGGCATAACAAAAAGACACCTGTACATTTTTTGTGATCTGCTGTGGTCTCCAAGAGCAGATCAGCAGGATGTGACCAGGTGTAGTGTGCAGATGTGTTGGGACAATGTCCAATGACAGCAGTCATTGATTGTAATAGAAGACATAGACTCAAGGTCAAATGTGTTTTCATTCTTTTTTTGTGTGTGTGTGTGTGTGTGTGTGTGTGTGTGTGTGTGAATACCATAATTGTGTTGGTAGAAATTTTAGCGTTTCAACTCCATGAGCTAGATTTTACAGCCTGGTGATGAGAGCAATATCTCTCAAAATATATTATCAAGTTGTGTAGGACAAAAATTGTGCTTGAATGCTGCCAGTTATTATTGTAAGAACATAACAGCTCTGAGGAAATGAGATACTAAGAGTTATAAATGAGTTTTGCTATTTGGGCAGTAAAATAAATGATGATGCCACAAAAGAGAAGACATAAAATGTAGACGAGAAGTTGCAAGAAGAGCATTTCTGAAGAACTGTGCTTATCCACATGGCCTCTGGTTTGTGGGGGGCTTTCATCTACAATTTGTTTGATTTCAACTTACTAGTCTATCATATTTTTCTATAAAGCAGTGCTATTTATAAAGTTCAACCTTCACTCACATTTTCCATAATCTTGAAAGGAGAAGATATGTACTAAGATTCTGTAAGTTGTAGCCCACAATTTAGACTTATAAAATTGTGCAAAATTATGCACCAGTAAGATAGTTTATATTACCTTAAAGGAAAAGAACACCACTAAATTTTAACTCAACAATGGATTGGAAGGCTAAACTTTGAATTCTATGCAACCTTCAGATCTGGTGCCAGCATAAACGAGTTTATACACGTATACAAAAATTAAGGAGCATGGGCACCATGGCCAAGGTAACAGTATGTGGGATAGTGGTAACCGAGCATTGTACTGTATGCAGAAGCAAATGCTTACATGAGTGTCATTTAAGTGCTATTGTACCTGAACCTGAGAGAGTGTAATTAATACAGAAGCAAGTTGTCATATCAGCATTACTTAGTTACTATTCTACTGGGAGCTGCTGGGAAGAGGCACTCCAAAACTCAAAGCATAGCACATACTTCATATGATATTGTAGTCACCATTATATGGATTTTATAGATAACATTTAACTCAAATGGCTAAGTTTTTAATGCCCGTTTGCTCTAGAAGGTTGGCATTCAAATATAAGGCTAACAAGCATAGCATGAACAATTTACTTTCTGAAAGTACGCATATACTTTTGCATAATTTGTAATTACAATATTATTTTCACAAAATTTGTAAAGTTATTGGCACAGAAAAGTACATACAATTATTTTCACTTAAATGTTGTTCCAAAATTGCCTTACAGATTTAGTGACCTTTTGTGTAAATGATTACATTCCCAGTTATTAGTACAATGATAGCTGAGAATTAGTTGTAAAGTGAAAATGTTTTCTGTTGAAATGTTAGCACTGAAACTACTGAAGTGGTATTGTAATATAACTTGTGAGCCCAGCAGTGCTTCACAAGTATGTACGAGAACTGGGTATATGTCCTAATCTGGGATATCCCTGCAAACTGTGTTAGGACACAAATTTAGGCTCCTTGTTGCAACATAGCTGGTGCTCTGAAATATTTTTCATTTTTTAGATACTGTGTGATAAGAATATGAACTGGTTTTCTAAACTATTAGTGAAAGGGCACTTGCAATTGACGACTGTCAAAACATTCTGATCATGGATCAATTCCAACATATTTGAATGTCCAACTTTGTGCCTTCTTTATTGTTACTGAAAATGAAACATTGATTCACATAAACTGAATGAGTAAATTGATTGGGGTCATTGTATGTAGGGTGTGAGAGGGATCTCTCCAACTGCTAAGTATATCAGGATAATAACGTCAGTGACATTATTTTGCATAGTTTTAATATGCAAATGAGTAGCATTATAAACTTCTTGATGAAGTAGTAGTAGTAGTAGTAGTATTCTAATCATAAGCCAGGAAGCCATAAACACAACTTTCCTAATATACAGGTTTCTGCTGAATGTTTATTAGAAGAGTATCGTGTAAACATTTGAAGTAAATAAGGCAATAACTTTTTAAGATTTTTGCTAAAAAAGTTTTCCATTTATTTATTAATATATGAGGATGTGATGAAAAGTAATGTCTCTGGATTTTTTGATGTGAAAGTTCTTAAATCTTTTTAAATAAAACAACATAATTGATTGACCATTCATACAGTATACCACAGGAGTTTACATACAGGTGTTATAGCTATTAAAATATAAAGCTGAATGAGAAGGCAAACAGTCTGCAACAGCTGTTATTTATTTATTTACAGACATTGCAGACTATTGGACTATTTGTTCAGTTTTATATGTTAATAGCATTAACATCTTAATGTAAGCACCAGTGTTATACTGTATGAATGCTCAATCAATTACATATTATTTTCACTGTGGCTGTTCTAGATTTAAAGTTTTCTGTAAATAAAACAAATTTCATTAACATTCTACATCTTTATTTCCCATGTCTACATATTCATTGCTCAACATAGTTTCCTGGGTGAGAAACACATTTCTCCAAATGAGAGACCAGTTTGTTGATACTGTCACTGTAGAATGATTGACTTTGTTCACTGAGCCACAACCTCATCTCTGCTTGCACCACTTCATCACTATCAAAGTGAAGTCTTCAAAGGTGTTCTTTAAGCTTTGAAAACAGATGAAAATCAAATGGTGCAAAGTCAGGACTGTATGGAACACGATCAATGACAATGAATCCAATGCAGCGCATGTTACGCGTGTCAATACAGTCATAGCCACTCACAGCGTCACATTACATGCAGTGACACCTCTTTTACTGGTATACACATCATAACATTAATCTTACTGTTCTGGTCATATTTTTAAAATAATAGAATTTGATTAGGCATTTTCTCCCATTTCTGCACACCAAAGTGTCTACATTTATGTATACGTTGTGAAGTTCCTTTCCTAATTTAGCATTATTGTTCATTCATTTAACTATGATGTTCATCTCATTTGTAAATATCAGAAAATTCACTTATATGTGTACTAATACTTGTTTCATTAACACTTTGTCCACAAACAATTTTAGTGTCCCTCTGGCAGTATCAATAGAATTTTGGCAGTTTATGATTTAATTTAGGAAGCAACCATTACAAGTAATGTATATGTTTACTTAATTTGTAATGAGCAAGTTGGTACAGTGGTTAACAAACTGGACTCATATTTGGAAGGACAACGGTTGAAACCCGCATGCGGCCATCCTGATTTAGGTTTTCTGTGATTTTGCTAATTCACTTCAGGCAAATGCTGGAATGATTCCTTTGAAAGAGAATGGCCAACTTTCTTCCCTATCCTTCCCTAATGCAATGGGACTGGTTACCTTGCTGTTTAGTCCCCTCCCCCAAATCAACCAACCAAAACACATAATTTGTACATTGCATCCAGATGATAAGACTTCTTTGTCCTTATTGGAGGTGGGTTGGGGTGAAAGAAGATGAAATGCTGTTATTGTAGTCAGTCTTAAAGCTTTCCATGCCGTTTACAACCCATTGCAGTATTGGTACCAGACAATTACAAACGATAAAGAATATTTGACTTATCAGAGCACACAAGTCTGTGTAATCAAAAGATACAGCCATTTATGTCACATATTTTGACACTTGTATACCCACTTATCAAAACCTATAGGATACTTCCCGTTGCCCTAGGATGATGAAATTGGCAGCATTGGGATTTCACAGTACAGCCAAACAAAAGATCTGAAAACTGTAGGTTTGTAATGAAATCACTAATTCTTTTTTCCTGACTTTCTATTCACTATGGTCCCTTGGCAGTGTAATAAATGTAAGCTTCTAAGTCAATGCAGTTGAAAGATTTGACAATTTATTTTGTGTGTTTTGATTGTCACAGTCTCACTCATCAAAATCTATAGAGTACTTCCCTAGAATCGCAAAATTTGGCAAGAATCAAGGTTTGTGCAGTAGAAGTGAAGAAAAAAGTCTGAAATTACATCACACAAAAAAAATTTATTTTGTTATTTGTGATCGGATTTCAATATTAAAATTAAAACACAAAGGAATTACAGGATTGGCCGTGAGTAGGCACTGATTTAAATGACTGAGGGAAGCTAAAAATTTGTGCTGGATTGGGATTAAAAGCCAGGTCTCCTGCTTACTGGGCGGATGCTCTTACCACAAAGCAATCCGAACACTGGTCATTGCAGCTGCACAGACTACCTAGCATGTCTCCTGTCAGACCCAAATTTTCAACTTATCCATGTACTACTAAGCAGTGCCCCTGCCGATTATTATCATTACTCACAATATTTCATCAATTCCTGTAAGTGTTCGAGCCTAGTATGCATCCACCATGAAGAGACCATTTATATATATGTAGTGTCTGTTTTTTCAAACAGGTATGATGTTCTTTCAAACATATGTGAGAGATTAAAACATGTTTCTTAATGCCAAAAGTATGCCATATTCCTCAAACTTCCTTCTGTGGTGATAATTATTTTAATCTAAACTCTTAAGTTAGCTACAGCAGAATGACCTCACTACTTTTAGAAATGCGAACTGCTCAGACTCTTCTCTGTGACCCTGGAACATCCTTCTGTCAGTATCAGTTGAACTCGCTGGTCTAGTATATTGTAGGTGGTCGTTTAGACAGCAGTCAGAATCTGGCTGTTACCATCAGCTATCACTGCATATCTCATGCATTTGCTCACACTGGACTGCTCACAGATTCCTGCAACGGCAACACTTTCAGTTAAAATCTTGGATTTGCACAAATAATAAACGTGGTTGTGACGTAAACCTCAGCAACCTCCATCAAAGTTGACTAGATCAGTGCTTATTTCTTGACCCTTGGACCTCCATTTTTTTCTATAATTGTAATCGTGTAACCAGAAATGGGATTATGCCTGTTTTATGAAAATTTGGTTTCAGAATTTGCTGTCGCACTCAGAAAAATAATTTTCACCAGTGCTTAGGACACATTAATTATCAGACTTTGGAACATGAAACAGTTATTTTCTTTTAGTTGTGGTTCATTTACTGGCATAAGAGAAAAACTGATTCCCTTTAGTCAGCTGAGTGTCTTATGTAAATGACGATGTTTATTCTCAGTTTTGGTAATGTGTTGTCACAGTTTTTTGAGGATTATCGGTGTGCTTCTTGAGCGAGTCATAATGATTCATTTACTCCCTTTTCTTTTTAATATTTCCTTTTAGCAAGTAATGCATCAAGATATAAATACTTTCAAGAGATAAAATCACTTCATTGTCATAAGATAAAGTATAATTGCGTGGGAGTGTTCTCAATGCATTATAATTTATTTATACTTCCAGCACAGGTATTGTTATTATGTATGTAATGTATCATGTAATTTCAGTGTGTGTGTGTGTGTGTGTGTGTATGTGTGTGTGTGTGTGTGTGTGTGTGTTCTTCATAATGACAAATCAAAAAGTGAAGTGTTTCAGGATAACATATTATACTGCAGATACACAATCTTTTTTCATTTATTTTATTACTACAGTGAGCTGTTCTCATTTACAATAAAATTAAACAAAATACAATCAAGAGATTTACAAAGTATATGTTTCATTTAATTTAATAACACATAACTAAAATGATTTGGATACATAAAAAACCACTTTAACAAATATTAAATTGGAACTACATTTCCTCACCTGCAGTGGTAAAGCTCCAATAACTTGTTCAAATAACTAAGTGGAAAGCATTGGGTGATGCCATCAACAACTGCTGATATTTTGATGTCACCTGGCTGCATTCCTGTAAGTTACTTGAACATTGTATGCACTGGAAGAAACTAAGATTTCACTCCAATATCTTGTCACACTGCAAAACCACAATAAACTCTGACATATGCTTTTCAATTGAGAAGATAACATTTAAATAGGTCACAAACACATTGGCTTAAATTATTGCACCACCTATAGCAGCTGTCAGTATCACATTATTTTTGCAATGCTGTTTTGAAAATGACTCACAGTGTTTTTGAATTAGATCTTTGTGGTCTTAACAACAAAGGCAGAAAAACTGTGGCCCCCAATCATCGTGGCTGCTCTCCATTGGCAGCAGTTAAAAATTATTCTTGATTGTTGTAGGTGATGGTTTTACTTCATACACTCCACATACAGCTATTTCAGTGGCCAGAATAATAATGTCCACTCATTTCTCAAAGTTTTAACCTGTACCACAAAGAAAATGTTTGTGAATGCAATAATTTCCTCAGAATCCATAAAATACACTATGACTTGGTCTTCCTCCAATTACTGATTTTGTTTTCTTCTGTTTCCGTGTCCTCTTTTTAATCATCCTGTAAAATGATGACATAAAGGGGTGTCCCTCAATGGTTTTGATTTTTATTGAGAGTTTAGCATATTTTTCTTTCATTTAGCAGCAATATAATAGAGTAATAACTGGTAGCAGTTTTGTCTTTCTTTTCATTTTGAATAATGTTTCTCATCAAATAAAGTTTCTTGTAATGATTAAATGTCAAAAAGAAGAGACCATTATGAGATTAATCATTGACAGTAAAAAAACAAAATTCTTAGTTATTAAGTCAGAGATGACAACCATTGGTTGGTAGAATAGATGTTTGTGTTGTTTCCTCTTAATCTCACATTTATTTATTTATATTTTTGTTACTTTTCTTTCCACAGAAGATTATCAGTAATTTCGTACTCACAATTACAAACAAATAAATTCACTGAATACTATAATATTTTCTTTCCAAGAAACCTTCTGATATTGTAATTTATTGGTTGCATATTACATCAATTTACCTTTGAATGTGTAAAATACAAATAACATCATTATGACAGGACCATATTCCCCACCCACCATTTCTGAAGGCTCACTAAAATTTTCTTGAATCGTAATGTCCTTACTGCATGTTACATCAATGTACTGTTCTCTGATATGTACAACAGAATAACATCAGTATGAAAAGATCATGTTCCTCATCCATCAGCTCTCAAGGCTCATTAGACATTTATATTACTTTAGTCACAGAGCTCAGTTACATAATTTCTCTTATGTGTTGTATTTAATTACTACAATAAGGTACAACAAGGCTTTTGACAATGCAGATCCTATCTTCTTGTAATCACTGGCTGGCAGGTTAAAAATCACAGTAATCAGCAGTGCAAAACTCCAGGTCATTAGAGAAGTACATTGTTGCATTGTCACAGTCTCATAAAATATGTATACAACAACAAAAAAATTGTCAGGATGTTTTTAAATAACTCTGATGCAAGTACATTGAATTATAATCTTTGAAATTATTTATTATTGAATTATAAATTTTTTAATGTTTGTTTGATGTCACTCAGGTAGGAATGACATCAGTGTTACCATCAATATTTACAACACTACACAAGCGCATCTCAGTCTGCAAGTAGTTGCACCATGCTCTCGTAATAACTGCCAAAACAACTCTTCAACATATGGAATGAGCTCCTTTGGCATACTCATGATTGCACAAAGTGATCCTTCTCCTCCCTTGCTGCTATTTCTCTGTGTGTTACCATTATCTGTCCTACATTTAAACTGCTGATAATTAAGAGACTCAGTAGACTTTCCTAAAGGTGAAGTGTGCTGCAGTTTTATTTTCAGTTGGAGACAGCAGCTCAATTTTTTTGTAAAGTGGGATGAGTGATTTGTGTCAAGTTCTCCTTGGTCCATTCTTCTCCTGTGAAAGACCCTTAGATCTCTTACTGATTTGCCACTCACAGTTCAGTTCCTCTTCCAGGAGAAGTGGGAAAGTATTGGAGGGAGAGGATAGAATCCAATGGAGAGGATAGTATCCAAGGGAGACGATAGTACGTGAGATAGTGTTAGTATGTGTGATAAGTGACTCTCAGTAGTTTCCCCAGCACACCATTTGCATAACAACTAGGGCGTATCTTGAAATTAACCTGCTGATTCTTTTTTTATTTCTTGATCTGTTACAAGGATTAGAAATTTCCCATAAGAACTAAATCTTCAATGGTCAAAAAAGAGATTTGTTTTATAATGAGAGAAAACACTGCAATAATATTTACTGATTCCTTAAGGTTATTCAGAAATTTGTTTCTGAAACTGTTAAATGTTATGAAAAGGATAGATCGCTACTCTTCTTAAAGCGGAAATTTTGAGTTGCAGACAGGCACAACAAAAGACTGCTAAACAGTTAAGCTTTCAGCCAAAAGGCCTTCTTCTGAAATAGTCAATACACTCGCTTTCATGCAAACACAATTCACACACACAAGACCCCTGTCTTTGGCCACTGAGTGTGGCGTCAACAGCCAGAGACAATGATCAAGTGTGTGTGAGTTGTGTTTGCATTGTTTGCATGAATGTGTGTGTGTGTGTGTGTGTGTGTGTGTGTGTGTGTGTGTGTGTGTGTGTGTGCATGTGTGTGTGTGTGCATGTGTGTGTGTGTGTGTGTGTGTGAGTTTACTATTTCAGAAGAAGGCTTTCTGGCTGGAAGCTTACTTGTGTAACAGTCTTTTTGTTGTGCCTGTCTGTGACTCAACATCACTATATGGTGAGTAGCAGTCTATCCTTCTCATAACATTGTCATTATTCCATCCTGGATTTTCCGTTATTTGTCTCAAACTGTTCTTTTTTCAAGGTTATACTTGCTAACAGACTCACGTAATGAACATTTAAATATGGGAATTTTATGACAAATGGATACAATATATCTTTCCCCCATGCACCATGGACCTTGCCGCCTGTGGGGAGGCTTGCATGCCTCAGTGATACAGATATCCGTACCATAGGTGCAACGACAACAGAGGGGTATCTGTTGAGAGGCCATACAAACATGTGGTTCCTGAAGAGGGGCAGCAGCTTTTTCAGTAGTTGCAGGGGCAACAGTCTGGATGACTGACTGATATGGCCTTATAACATTGACCAAAACGGCATTGCTGTGCTGGTACTGCGAATGGCTGAAAGCAAGGGGAAGCTACAGCCATAATTTTTCCCAAGAGCATGCAACTTTACTGTATGGTTACTTGGAGATGAAGAAGTTTGCGCAGGATAGAGTAACATGGAGGGCTGCATCAAACCAGTCTCTGGACTGAAGACCACAACAACAACAACAGCAACAACTGAAGGAGGAAACAAATTGGAATAAGATATGATAGTTATAATATACACAAACACAATGTTGTGTTACATCAGTCAATTTTGTATGAGTTATGTTGCAATTGTGAGGTATAAACTCTTCCTTAGATCAAACAGGCCAATGAGCAGAAAAAGACTAAAATATTGCACTAATCACCTAAGTTCCTCCCTACTGCAGTTATGGTAAAACGATTTTCCAGACCGTGTATCACAGACAAGTTTTATAGAATACACAACTGTACGTCACAGCCATCGTTTTACTATAAAATATTTTATGCACAGACGTCAGTAGCTCCCAAAAAGGTTCAGAAATTTTCCTTTTCTCACATATATGTTCAATAAAATTAGAGGAGGTTATTGTCTGAACACGGATATTAATGGCAAAATTTGGAGAAAACACCAAAGTACTTGCAGCTGTAGATGCATGAATTTTTGGAGACCTACATAAATGTTTGATAATTTTTAATGACCAACAAAAGTTTTTATATAATAAGATAATAGTAACATGAGATGAAAAAATAGAATACAGAGCTCAAAATAAATTCAGTGCACATGGCGGCACTTCATACCATTCAGTATAGTGAAAATCTTACAGAACCACAAATCCTCTATTGTGCCCGAGGTGGTTAACAATGTGTGTGTGTGTGTGTGTGTGTGTGTGTGTGTGTGTGTGTGTGTGAGGTAAATGAAATTTTTGTTAATTTCATTAATGTTAATATTATTATTCTTTTGTGTTTTCTTTAGTATCATTACATGTAGTTCTGTAATTAAGTGGCATTATTCTTCATAACTAGTCTACTAATCACAACTGAGAAGGATATGCATAGAATATTTTTTTGTTATTGTGTGTTACTAAGAAACAATTACTACGATAGTTTCTGGAAACAGTTCCTATTTATGTAACATTTTGTTATGTTTATAATGCTACATACCTTCCTATTACATATGAATCAGCTCATCTTTATTTTTTATTGTTGATTGCAGAAGTGGTATGCAGTTCCCAAATCCATTAGCAATGATAAAGATTTCCGATTATCTTTCTGGCACCAGGAGAAATATCTGCTTCTTGGTACAGATCAAATGAAGTCTGTACTAAAACTGATTAAGGTATATATTCTTGGGTGAATCTGAAATATTATATTGTACATGCGTTGATATATTTAATTAGTTATTTTACAGTGATACATGATCCAGTCTTAGACAATTTAATTTATAGCCTAATATTATGAACATGTTGACTTGATGAGAGTCATCAATTAATGGGATGGTATGTTGTGAGTTGATGATAGGCCAGCTTGATTTTACTCATATTTAAACATACAGCAACCATTTAAACAGACAATATATATATATATATATATATATATATATATATATATATATATATATATATATATATATATATATATATATATATATGGTTATAATAGAGGGAAACATTCCACGTAGGAAATATATATCTAAAAACAAAGATGATGTGACTTACCAAATGAAAGTGCTGGCAGGTCGACAGACACACAAACAAACACAAACATACACACAAAATTCTAGCTTTCGCAACCAACGGTTGCCTCGTCAGGAAAGAGGGAAGGAGAGGGAAAGATGAAAGGATTTGGGTTTTAAGGGAGAGGGTAAGGAGTCATTCCAGTCCCGGGAGCGGAAAGACTTACCTTAGGGGGAAAAAAGGACGGGTATACACTCGCACACACACACATATCCATCCACACATATACAGACACAAGCAGACATATTTAAAGACAAAGAGTTTGGGCAGAGATGTCAGTCGAGGCAGAAGTGCAGAGGCAAAGATGTTGTTGAGTGACAGGTGAGGTATGAGTGGCGGCAACTTGAAATTAGCGGAGATTGAGGCCTGGTGGATAACGGGAAGAGAGGATATATTGAAGAGCAAGTTCCCATCTCCGGAGTTCGGATAGGTTGGTGTTAGTGGGAAGTATCCAGATAACCCGGACGGTGTAACACTGTGCCAAGATGTGCTGGCCGTGCACCAAGGCATGTTTAGCCACAGGGTGATCCTCATTACCAACAAACACTGTCTGCCTGTGTCCATTCATGCGAATGGACAGTTTGTTGCTGGTCATTCCCACATAGAATGCGTCACAGTGTAGGCAGGTCAGTTGGTAGATCACGTGGGTGCTTTCACACGTGGCTCTGCCTTTGATCGTGTACACCTTCCGGGTTACAGGACTGGAGTAGGTGGTGGTGGGAGGGTGCATGGGACAGGTTTTACACCGGGGGCGGTTACAAGGGTAGGAGCCAGAGGGTAGGGAAGGTGGTTTGGGGATTTCATAGGGATGAACTAAGAGGTTACGAAGGTTAGGTGGACGGCGGAAAGACACTCTTGGTGGAGTGGGGAGGATTTCATGAAGGATGGATCTCATTTCTGGGCAGGATTTTAGGAAGTCGTATCCCTGCTGGAGAGCCACATTCAGAATCTGATCCAGTCCCGGAAAGTATCCTGTCACAAGTGGGGCACTTTTGTGGTTCTTCTGTGGGAGGTTCTGGGTTTGAGAGGATGAGGAAGTTGCTCTGGTTATTTGCTTCTGTACCAGGTCGGGAGGGTAGTTGCGGGATGCGAAAGCTGTTGTCAGGTTGTTGGTGTAATGCTTCAGGGATTCCGGACTGGAGCAGATTCGTTTGCCACGAAGACCTAGGCTGTAGGGAAGGGACCGTTTGATGTGGAATGGGTGGCAGCTGTCGTAATGGAGGTACTGTTGCTTGTTGGTGGGTTTGATGTGGACGGACGTGTGAAGTTGGCCATTGGACAGGTGGAGGTCAACATCAAGGAAAGTGGCATGGGATTTGGAGTAGGACCAGGTGAATCTGATGGAACCAAAGGAGTTGAGGTTGGAGAGGAAATTCTGGAGTTGTTCTTCACTGTGAGTCCAGATCATGAAGATGTCATCAATAAATCTGTACCAAACTTTGGGTTGGCAGGCCTGGGTAACCAAGAAGGCTTCCTCTAAGCGACCCATGAATAGGTTGGCGTACGAAGGGGCCATCCTGGTACCCATGGCTGTTCCCTTTAATTGCTGGTATGTCTGGCCTTCAAAAGTGAAGAAGTTGTGGGTCAGGATGAAGCTGGCTAAGGTAATGAGGAAAGAGGTTTTAGGTAGGGTGGCAGGTGATCGGCGTGAAAGGAAGTGCTCCATCGCAGCGAGGCCCTGGACGTGCGGGATATTTGTGTATAAGGAAGTGGCATCAATGGTTACAAGGATGGTTTCTGGGGATAACGGATTGGGTAAGGATTCCAGGCGTTCGAGAAAGTGGTTGGTGTCTTTGATGAAGGATGGGAGACTGCACGTAATGGGTTGAAGGTGTTGATCTACGTAGGCAGAGATACGTTCTGTGGGGGCTAGGTAACCAGCTACAATGGGACGGCCAGGATGATTGGGTTTGTGAATTTTAGGAAGTAGGTAGAAGGTAGGGGTGCGGGGTGTCGGTGGGGTCAGGAGGTTGATGGAGTCAGGTGAAAGGTTTTGTAGGGGGCCTAAGGTTCTGAGGATTCCCTGAAGCTCTGCCTGGACATCAGGAATGGGATTACCTTGGCAAACTTTGTATGTGGTGTTGTCTGAAAGCTGACGCAGTCCCTCAGCCACATACTCCCGACGATCAAGTACCACGGTCGTGGAACCCTTGTCCGCCGGAAGAATGATGATGGACCGGTCAGCCTTCAGATCACGGATAGCCTGGGCTTGCCAACCCAAAGTTTGGTACAGATTTATTGATGACATCTTCATGATCTGGACTCACAGTGAAGAAGAACTCCAGAATTTCCTCTCCAACCTCAACTCCTTTGGTTCCATCAGATTCACCTGGTCCTACTCCAAATCCCATGCCACTTTCCTTGATGTTGACCTCCACCTGTCCAATGGCCAACTTCACACGTCCGTCCACATCAAACCCACCAACAAGCAACAGTACCTCCATTACGACAGCTGCCACCCATTCCACATCAAACGGTCCCTTCCCTACAGCCTAGGTCTTCGTGGCAAACGAATCTGCTCCAGTCCGGAATCCCTGAAGCATTACACCAACAACCTGACAACAGCTTTCGCATCCCGCAACTACCCTCCCGACCTGGTACAGAAGCAAATAACCAGAGCAACTTCCTCATCCTCTCAAACCCAGAACCTCCCACAGAAGAACCACAAAAGTGCCCCACTTGTGACAGGATACTTTCCGGGACTGGATCAGATTCTGAATGTGGCTCTCCAGCAGGGATACGACTTCCTAAAATCCTGCCCAGAAATGAGATCCATCCTTCATGAAATCCTCCCCACTCCACCAAGAGTGTCTTTCCGCCGTCCACCTAACCTTCGTAACCTCTTAGTTCATCCCTATGAAATCCCCAAACCACCTTCCCTACCCTCTGGCTCCTACCCTTGTAACCGCCCCCGGTGTAAAACCTGTCCCATGCACCCTCCCACCACCACCTACTCCAGTCCTGTAACCCGGAAGGTGTACACGATCAAAGGCAGAGCCACGTGTGAAAGCACCCACGTGATCTACCAACTGACCTGCCTACACTGTGACGCATTCTATGTGGGAATGACCAGCAACAAACTGTCCATTCGCATGAATGGACACAGGCAGACAGTGTTTGTTGGTAATGAGGATCACCCTGTGGCTAAACATGCCTTGGTGCACGGCCAGCACATCTTGGCACAGTGTTACACCGTCCGGGTTATCTGGATACTTCCCACTAACACCAACCTATCCGAACTCCGGAGATGGGAACTTGCTCTTCAATATATCCTCTCTTCCCGTTATCCACCAGGCCTCAATCTCCGCTAATTTCAAGTTGCCGCCACTCATACCTCACCTGTCACTCAACAACATCTTTGCCTCTGCACTTCTGCCTCGACTGACATCTCTGCCCAAACTCTTTGTCTTTAAATATGTCTGCTTGTGTCTGTATATGTGTGGATGGATATGTGTGTGTGTGCGAGTGTATACCCGTCCTTTTTTCCCCCTAAGGTAAGTCTTTCCGCTCCCGGGACTGGAATGACTCCTTACCCTCTCCCTTAAAACCCAAATCCTTTCATCTTTCCCTCTCCTTCCCTCTTTCCTGACGAGGCAACCGTTGGTTGCGAAAGCTAGAATTTTGTGTGTATGTTTGTGTTTGTTTGTGTGTCTGTCGACCTGCCAGCACTTTCATTTGGTAAGTCACATCATCTATATATATATATATATATATATATATATATATATATATATATATATATATATAAACAAAGATGAGGTGACTTACCGAACAAAAGCGCTGGCAGGTCGATAGACACACAAACAAACACAAACATACACACAAAATTCAAGCTTTCACAACAAACTGTTGCCTCATCAGGAAAGAGGGAAGGAGAGGGGAAGACGAAAGGATGGATATGTGCGTGTGTGCGAGTGTATACCTGTCCTTTTTTCCCCCAAGGTAAGTCTTTCCGCTCCCGGGATTGGAATGACTCCTTACCCTCTCCTTTAAAACCCACTTCCTTTCGTCTTCCCCTCTCCTTCCCTCTTTCCTGATGAGGCAACAGTTTGTTGCGAAAGCTTGAATTTTGTGTGTATGTTTGTGTTTGTTTGTGTGTCTATCGACCTGCCAGCGCTTTTGTTCGGTAAGTCACCTCATCTTTGTTTTTATATATAATTTTTCCCACGTGGAATGTTTCCTTCCATTATAGTATATATATATATATATATAGCGTTTACAAATGTCTCCTTGTGACTGTGTATGTGCGGATGGATATGTGTGTGTGTGTGTGTGCGAGTGTATACCTGTCCTTTTTCCTCCCTAAGGTAAGTCTTTCCGCTCCCGGGATTGGAAGGACTCCTTACTCTCTCCCTTAAAACCCACATCCTTTCATCTTTCCCTCTCCTTCCCTCTTTCCTGATGAAGCAACCGTTGGTTGCGAAAGCTTGAATTTTGTGTGTATGTTTGTGTTTGTTTGTGTGTCTATCAACCTGCCAGAGCTTTCGTTTGGTAAGTCACATCATCTTTGTTTTTAGATATATTTTTCCCACATGGAATGTTTCCCTCTATTATGATCATATATTTATATATATTTACATTTATGTGAATATTTAAGCAAATTTAGTATTTAAATAGACTCTTTAAATTTTTGTGGTACACAGTATTTGTTTACACTATGGTGTGTTTTCTCTAACAGACAGGGTTCAAGACCCACTTTAAATGATGATATGCTCCTAATTTGCTTGTATATAGTTGGTCTGTTTATATTACAATTTGTGTGACCTATTTATTGGAGCCATTTTGTCTGAATGTTGTTTGGGCATATTTGGTAATTTTTAATATGACTGTTGTTCTACATCTACATCCACATATATACTCTGCAAACCACCGAGAAGTGCATGCCAGAGGGTATGTCCCATTGAACCAGTTATTTGAGTTTCTTCCTGTTCCATTCACATATGGAGCATGAGAGGAATGATTGTTCGAATGCCTCTGTGCGTGCAGTAATTATTCTAATATTATCCTGATGATCTCCGTGTGAGTGATACATATGGGGTTGTATTATATTCCTAGAGTAATCACTTAAAGCCAGTTCTTGAAACTTTGTTAATAGACTTTCTCGGGATACTGTATGTCTGTCTTCAAGAGTCTCCCAGTTCAGGTCATTCAGAAACTCTGTTACACTCTTCCACAGATTAAACCAACCTGTCACCATTCGTGCTACCTTTATCAGCATATATTCTATATCCTGTTTAGTACAGGTCCAACACACTCAAGCAATATTCTAGAACCAATCACATGAGTGATTTGTGAGCAACCTCCTTTCTAGACTAAGAGCGCTTCCCCAGTATCCTACCAATAAACCGAAGTCTACCATCTGCTTTACACAAGACTGAACCTATGTGATCATTCCACTTTGTATCCCTAAAAAATGTTACACGCAGGTATTTGTATGAGTTGACCAGTTCCAACAGTGACTCTTTAATATTATAGCCATAAGACACTAAGTATTTTCATTTTGTGAAGTGCAAAATTTTACATTTTTAAACATTTAGAGCAAGTTGCCAGTATTTGCAACACGTTGAATATTTATGCAGTGTCTCTCAGATAGTACTTCATTATAGATAACTGCATCATCCGCAAAAAGCCTGATTTTACTATTAATATTTTCTGCAAGGTCATTAATTTACAGCATGAACAGCAAGGGTCGCAGCACACTTCCCTGGGGCACATCCAAAGTTACTTCTACATCTGATGATGACTCTGCATCCAAGATAATGTGCTGTGTCTCCCTGCCAAACAATCTTCAATCCAGTCACAAATTTCACATTATACCCCATATGGTCATACTTTTGACAGTAAGTTTAAACATGGGACTGAGTCATATGCTTTTTGGAAATGAAGAAATACTGCATCTTCTTGTTTGACTTGATCCAAAGCTTTCAGCATGTCTTGTGAGAAAAGTGATAGTTGGATTTCACATGATCAGTGTTTTTGAAATCCATGCTGCTTGACTTTGAGGAGATCATTCTGTTCAAGATACCTCATTATGTTTGAGCTCAGAATTTATTCTAAGATTTTACAACAAATTGATGTCAAGGATATTGGACAGTAGTTTTGTGTATCACTTCTACTACCCTTCTTTTAGATGAGTGTAACCTGTGCATTTTTCCAAGAACTGGGCATGATTTTTTGTTCAAGGTGTCTATGATAGATTATAGTTAGAAGAAGGGCTAACTCAGCCAGAAATTTGGTATAGAATCTGGCAGGTATAGCATCAGGGCCTGGAGCTTTGTTCAGTTTTAACGATTTCAGCTGTTTTTCAACACCACTGACATTAACACTTACTTCACTCATCTTTCAGGGGGTTGTTGTTGTTGTTGTTGTTGTTGTTGTTGTTGTCTTCAGTCCAGAGACTGGTGTGGTGCAGCTGTCCATGCTACTCTATCCTGTCCAAGCTTCTTCATCCCCGAGTAACTACTGCAACCTACATCCTTCTGAATCTGCTTAGTATATTCATCTCTTGGTCTCCCTCTACAATTTTTACGCTCCACACTTCCCTCCAGTACTAAATTGGTGATCTCTTGGTGCCTCAGAACATATCCTATCAGCTGATCTCTTCTTCTAGTCAAGTTGTGCCACAAACTCCTTTTCTCCCCAACTCTACTCAGTACCTCCTCATTAGTTACGTCATCAACCCATCTAATCTTCAGCATACTTCTGTAGCACTGCATTTTGAAAGCTTCTGTTCTCTTCTTGTCTAAACTACTTATCATCCATGTCTCACTTCCATAGATGGCTACACTCCATACAAATACTTTCAGAAAGGACTTCCAGACACTCAAATCTATATTCAATGTTAACAAATTTCTCTTCTTCAGAAAAGCTATCCTTGCCATAGCCAGTCTACATTTTGTATCCTGGCAAGGATTAAATTGGGGCAACTCTCCTGGGTATTCATTTGTAAAGAAACATTTAAAAATGCAGTTAAGCATTTCAGTTTTTGCTTTGCTACCCTCAGTTTCAGTTCCTATCTCATTTGTTAGAGACTGGGCACTAACTTTTGTGCCACTAACAGCCTTTACATATGTCCAGAATTTCTTTTGGTTCTGTGAAAGATCACTGGACAATATTCTGCTGTGGTAGTCATTGTTGGCATCAAGCACTGCTCTCTTGACACCCAAATTTGTTGAATACAGTGTCTATCTCTCTATAGCCATACACTTCGTTTTACATCTGTTATGCAGTAATCTCTGTTTCTTTAGGAGTTTCCATACAGTGATTGAATACCATGAAGGTCCCCTCCCATTATGAACTAATATACTGGTTACATATCTATCCAGTGCTTAGTCAACTATTCTTTTAAGCTTGAGCCAGAACTCCTCTATGTGCTCCTGCCCTGTGCTCACAGTTTCAAGTTCCACATTGAGATATGACACTGCTGATTTGTTATGTAGTTTACTGATCGTATATGTCTTTCTTCTTGATTTAGTTGCCCTTTGTACTTTGGTAATCATTGTTGCCACAACCATGTTATGGTCACTGATACAAGTTTTGATATGGAGATCATCAAAGAGGTCAGGTCTATTTGTTGCCATTAGGTCCAATATATTTCCATCCTGAGTGGGGTTCCTTATTATCTGTTCTACGTAGTTTTCAGAGAAGGCATTTTGTAAAGTTTTACGGGACGTCTTATCATGCCCAGCACTAACAAAACTGTAATTTTCCCAATTGATTGTTGGATGATTCAAGCCTCCACTGATCATTACAGTTCCCATTGTTGATAAGTCAGTTCTTCATAGCATACTATGAGGTATAGAATGTTGTATTACTCTTCTAAAGATTTTTTTGAGCTTGTGCGAGGTGCCACAGAAATGTGGTACTTAAGAGACAAAAACCAAAATTTTTGGCCCTGATTATGAGTGTAATATGTGTAGTGAATTGACATCCTACTTGGAAGTAATTAAGAACTCATTGTTAGTGGTTTACAATAATAATGGATTGTGAGTACCATTTCAAAGATAATTTTTCATATAATTTCTTTTTAAAGCACTCACTGTACAAGAAAGCTCACTCTGCCTGGAACTAACATCTGTGATGCTGTTTTGCATAATAAGTCACAAGTTGATTGAATGTGATATTAAAAAAAAGAAAAACTTACATGCTGGCAAGAATGAAACCCTCTAGATGTACAACTGGAGGATTCTTACATTTTATTATTTTATTGTTAATGTCTTTTGTCTTTTGAGTTTCATATAAACATTTTTCATGCCTTTTCATGAGGAAAGGTGTAGACCCTTCAGACTACTGAATATTCAGATTTGATCTTTTCACATCTCTTTGTTCTGCCTACTCTATGGAAACATTTAGGCTTATTCCTGACAGAGCAAGGTGGCGCAGTGGTTAGCACTCTGGACTCGCATTCGGGAGGACGACGGTTCAATCCCGTCTCCGGCCATCCTGATTTAGGTTTTCCGTGATTTCCCTAAATCGCTTCAGGCAAATGCCGGGATGGTTCCTTTGAAAGGGCACGGCCGATTTCCTTCCCCATCCTTCCCTCACCCGAGCTTGCGCTCTGTCTCTAATGACCTCGTTGTCGACGGGACGTTAAACACTAATATCCTCCTCCTCCTCCTTATTCCTATAGATTTGTTTTAGTAATCATTCATCCATTCTATGTGAGATTCTCCAAATTTTGAGAATATTCTAAGTTTTTTATTTAAGCTGTAAATGTTGAATACCTGCTATATACCTTAATTTTTGTGCCATTCCTTATTTGCCACCTCCACAACTGACTGAAGAAGTCACATTTAGGAGGCTTGCACTCAACTTTTGTACTTGCTTGTGAGGACCTATACTCTAGCCCAGTATAAATTTACTCATACTGTAGAACTTTAAAGTGCTGTTTCTTTTCATAGTTAGCTTCTTAGTGTTGTTTATTAAGCTACATATTCCATTAACTATTCAGTTTTCCATACAAAATTGTGAAATTCAAAAATTGAGAGTGCAACCAAGGAAAATAAGTTGAGTGCTTGGTGTGTGCCTTAGTGAGGGTTCCTACTTCATGAAGTGATCTGTCACACTGATGCTGTTTAAAATATCATTTACCTCAAATATTTCCTCGTAGTCACCTTTTTGCCAATTCTTGATGCTGTGGTCATGCTATGCAGTGCCACTAATTGTACCATGGGACTTCATTTCCAACTACAATGGGTATTCACTAGTATATGTCTATGAAATCATGTACCATATTTTATGGACTATATGATGCATTCTTTCCCCCCCCTCCCCGAAAACTTGCCTCCAATATTCAAGTGTATCTTATAGCCAAAATTAATATAAAACTGTCTAGTGTTTGATTTAAAATTCCTGCCATTCTTAAAAATGGCCATTTATTTGATGCCACAGGGAACCTATCTCTATCTGACAATGCTGGATTCAACTGACAGCAGCAGTTCACCAAGGTGATGAAAATGAGTTGCGGGGATCCGTAAGCTTGCTAACACTGTCTTCCTCCTGCCCTGCCATCACAAACCTAGAACACTGTCTAGCCTATGATGTATCATTGCTACCTGTGGTGCCAATGACTTGAATTGAAAGGAATTTCCGTTACCTGTAACAGTACAATATTTTTGTTAGTAACTCATTTTATAAATGGAAAAAGGAAAAGGTATTCATATCATGTGGACTGTAAACTGAAAGTAATAGCATATGCAGAAGAACTTAGAAACAGAGTAACTGAGAAGCATTTTGGCCCTCCACTATCACAAAAAAAAACCATTCTCAATTGACTGGCTAGTAAAGAAAAACTGGAAAAAATGAGAAAGCTTTAATGCAAAACCAAAAGATGACATACTGAAATGGATTCAAGGACACCTTCAAACTGGCACTGGAATTAATACAAAAATGGTTCAAATAAACACTCATTAGCTAGCATTACAGTGGAATTTAACAGTCTTTAAGAGTGAAGTTGTTTGGTATTACAGGTTTATAAAGCATCATGGACTTAGCATGTGAACCAAAACCAAAATATCTCATAAAATGCCACAATAGAATGAAGAGAAAATATTATCTTTCCATCATTTTATTATTCAACATCAAAAGAAGACTGGTGTGAAACTAAACCAAACAGCAAATATCGACAAAACTCCTCTGACACTTGATACACTGAGTAACAGAACTCTTGCCACAAAAGACTAAAAGTGTAACTATAAGAACAAGTGGACATGAAAAAATGCTCTTCACTGTTGTCCTTTCATGTCGTGCTGACGATACTAAACTTAATTCAATGATCATTTTCAAGTGCAAAACAATGCCAAAACCTTCTGAAATATTGTCATGTGTTGTTGTTCACATAATGACAAGGGATGGAAGGATAAGACTGGTATGCAATTATGGAGTTCTCTTCTTGTCCTAGATCAGCTTAGTAATCATTTGAAAAATTCTATGAAAGAGAAACTGAAACAGGGAAATACAGAGCTTGCTGTTATAGTGGGAAAATCAGACACCAGACTCAGGTACGTCAAAAGAATCTTAAGGAAATGTAATTCATCCATGAAAGAAGTGGGTTATAAGGCACTTGTTCACCTGATTCTTGAGTATTGTTCATCTATCTGGGGCCCCTATCAGGTAGGACTGATAGAGTAGATAGACAAGATCCAATGAAGAGTGGCGCATTTCATCAATGGATCATTTAGCTGGCGAGAGAGCTTTACAGAAATGCTAAACAAACTCCATTGGCAGACATTACAAGAGAGGCATTATGCACCATGCAGAGATTTACTATTGAAATTTCAGGACAGCACTTTTCAGGAGGAGTCGGACAACTTATTACTTCCTCCTACGTACATCTCACATATTGACCACGAGGAGAAAATTTGAGAAATTAGAGCCAATACAGAGGCTTACCGGCAGTTATTCTTCCCATGCACTATTTGTGAGTGGAACAGATTTGGAGGGATCAGTTAGTGGTACTGAAAGTATCCTCCGTCACACACCATTAGCTGGCTTATGGAGTATGATGTAAATGTAGACGTTATTCTAGAAGTAATTACTTCACAATTACAACCTGTTGATGCCTAGATAAATAAACATTTAAAGTGTATATGGGAGAGGAATGGAACACATGGATGATGGATTAAACCCAGCATGAATTCATGCTGAAGAGAGCTTTAAAACGACCTACAGTCAAACAAGTGTGTCAGTGGATAAAGCAGTCATGGTCTAGAGTGAGAGTAGACATAGCTGTCAAATCTTCCAAGAAGTGCAGCTTAAGGAAAGCTCTCAATGGCAGCGAAGACCATCTTGTACATGAAGAGATCAACAATGATGATGAAAAATAAAAAGAAGAAGAAGAAGAAAGTTTGGATGAAGATTTTTCAGTGATTTTAAAGGTCAATTCAGTTTTATAAACTAAGAATTTTTTTGTCCGTCTTAACAGTCTAATAATAGAAACCTTAAGAATGTTGTATTTTAAGAAAAAAAAAACTGCTTAAAAATTAAGATGCATCTTATAGTTGGTATCATCTTATAGTCCTAAAATATGGTAACCACTTTTTAAAGAACTCTTATGTATTTAATATTTATCATAAACCATAATGACGTGGTTGTAATCATAAAATGTAAATAAATTGTTGAGACATGAACTGAAAGTAACAAAACAAAATGACGACAAGAAGTTTAACAGATGTTTTATTTTGATGCGCAACAATGCTATGCACAGTCAGCATTATTGTTATGAACAGCATTTTTGTTCCGAACAGCATGTATTGGAGCAGACAATGTTGGTTGGTGGGGCTTCCGATACAGAGTCAGGTGGTCTGGAATTGTGACAAAATGCTGGGAACATCTGTGGTAGTGGTAATCAGCCATCAATGTGGGCAGATGTTCTGGAAGAAGCACAGTACACATTATCAAGACTGCAGTTGAAAGTGAAAGAGCTGGAATCCCTTCATTCATGTCACCTACATCATCCAACACTGGATGACTCTTCAGAGGAGGAACAAGGTGTTCAGGCACTGACACAGGACATACCCAGGATATTCGGCACTGCCCAGCACTTGCTGCAGCAGGTCCGCCAACAGTGTGGTGGAGAAAAGATTGTGGGGGGAGAGGGGGGCGGGGGGGGGGGGGGGGCAGATCGTCCTGGCTGCCTTTCTCACAGTGTGGTGTCCACTCTTGTGTCTGCTCTGTTAGACGTTTATGTAACATTCCAACGCAGACAAATTATCTGAAGAAACTAGATTCTCATGAAGAGTGTTCTCGTCAGCTTGTGGCCTCTCCTCTTGAGATCCCAGATGAACCATGAACGCTACCAGGGTCTGCAACACTCACAAGTGTAGATGACTGGGAAGTAGACTCAGACATCGACCACATGGACAGATGGTTTGGGTCTTCTGGTGCTATGGCTGGGTCACGTGCAGCATCGCAGACACAGCTGTTACTACTGGAAGAAAAGAACACCAGGGTGGTGGAGCAGAGAGAAAAATAAGTTCAGGCAGTTGTGGAGTTTATTCCAGAACTGAATCGTGTCTTCAGTGAATTGGCCCATATGGCTGCTGATCAGGGAACAATTCTGGACCGGATTAACTGCAACTTTGAGTAGTGTCAGGCTGAAGTACATTAGGGTTAACAACAGCTGCAGAAGGCCAACAAATATCAGCAGAAGAACAGGAAACTTGTGTGTATAATTATTATGGCCACTGCTGGTTCCAGGCCCAGGGCCTCATCTCGCAAGTGGTGAGGAAGGAGAAGGGGGAGGCGTAACACCTCATAAAAAAAACCTGGGTCCATCTGGCTCCAGATGGCATCACCCTGTGGGGCCCCCAGCGTAGGATTACAGGTGAAGCCTGCTCAACAGTCTCAAAGGTGGAAGAGGAATCCCAACTCCCAACGGCAGAGAGAGTGGAAGAACCTAATGGGGAAAACAAAACCAAATTGACTTTGTATTTGTCTTGTGACAAGCGGTGAAGTGGTCAGTGTCTGTTCACCACTGGTGTGGCTGAAATTCATATTCTGGAACTAACCCTTCCAGTCTTAACATTCTGAGTTCACTCAATGACTCTACTCGCTCTCACCTGATTCCAGGTACAATCATCATGTAGCATTTTGATAATCACAATATTATCCCAGACGGTCAATGCGACACCAGTATTACTTGCGCAACTGGTCTTTCGGATTCTGGGGCGGCCAGGTTAAAATGCAATGTGATTCAGTGAAGGAAGTCAGAGTCCTCTGGGCAATTTAAAATCAAAACAAATACTTTTTTGCAACACATAACATACAAACACTTTTGTAACCAGGTGAACTTCATAATTTGGGAGATACATTAAAAGAACAGAAGGTTATAATTTTGGCACTTCAAGAAACATGAATGATGGACAATAACGCTGTGGATTTCAGCAATTATTGTCTTTTTAAAAGTAAAACTGATAAAAGAATACTTCATAATGTGCTACATCTAGGAGTTGCTTTTGTAGTCTCCAAAAATATTTTAAACTCAATAACAGAGGTAAAACCCACAATAGACTAATGATAATTTCTCTTAAATGTGCAAATAAATACACTTTAACTAATGCCCATATGCCAGTCAATGAGGATAACTGTAAAAAAATCTGATGAAGTTAATGTAGCTTGGGAAACGTTAGAAAGCATCAGCTTGAAAAGATTCACAAATTTATGTGCCACTGTGAGCAGTGGACATTTGCAAAATACAGGATTCCAGGTGTCCATTGCATGCAGTTTGGTTTGTATTACTCACTTGGAAACTGTTTGAGATAGACCTGCATTCACTGGCAGCAGTAATTCCTGTCATATTCAAATCCACTTGTCATTGACGAGGTGTGACTCTCATCTCTGTTTCCTGGCAGTTAGGTTTCTGATTTTATGTAGTTCGAATAACATGAGATATTCACTCAAGTACAAATTAAATAAAATGGAGATTGAATGATGTGGGGGATAGACTGCAACTCTGTCTTACTTCCTTTTTCTCAATTACTGGGTTCACTTTCATCTTTTGACAAGGAAGGACATCATATCATATGAATCTTGACGGCTGAAACTGAGTCAAAAGGATTCTCACAATATATGGACTCCTGGAAGAGTTATAATTCATGCACATGGCTCCATTTTGTATTTTGTTCAAGGCTTGCAACTGGTTAATATCCAGTTTTAAATCCTGCATATTCCTTTACCTCATTCAAATTCATGGTTTCTATATGGTCTGCAATAATATTAATGAGCATTTTGTGTGTTATAAAGAGGGTGTAGACAGATCTATAGCTTGTCTCCTACTCTTCTTGAGAGACAAAAAATGCAGTGCTTTCTTGGTTTTGGAGAACTGACGTCCTCTGCAGACATTTTGGAAATAAATTTGGCAGTTCATTTTGTATTGTGTGAGGTATAAGTGGATACCAGCTTGGAAGTCACCCGGTTTAATGTGGGAAACAACCAGGCTGGCCGGGTCACTGACCCTCATTGCTAATCCACCAACAGATTCGATTCATGGATGGTTCACCTTCCTGAAACATGGAAGTGATGTGCCAACATGTGTGGCTATACAGACAGATCAAATTACTGTAAAATATGATGCACTATATAAAAATTATGTAATTCAGTTAATATTAGTTACAAAAATAAGCAAAACTTTCATCTCATAGTGATTAATGTATCTGCTATGATCTTAATCATGGTTAAGTCCTGAAGCAGTTTGAGCTTTTAATGATGCTTGGTGAAGGAGAAGCCTTTGATTGAACACATTAATATAATACTTTTATGTTAAAAGAGTAATGAGTTGTTTAGGATGAGTGTCGTTTGTATTATACATTACACACTAACTCTCCTTAACTGCAGCAGTACCTTTTCTCTGCTTTTATTGTCTGAGAAACAGAAGAAATAATTGTTGTTTCTCCTTTTTCTAGAAACTTAGAGATGATCAACAGTGGAAAGGATTTTCAAGCTATTATATAAAGACAATGTTTTTATGGAAGACTGCTGCCAATAGTAGATATTACTGGCGTAAAGGTTTGGGTGCTACTTTTATTGAGGTAATTATAGTAATATGTAGGTTTAATTCAGGAGGTATAGAATGGTTAGTACTGACACATGAAATGCTAAACATTACTTAACCTTTCTAAGCAGCCTGAAAAAGTATAAAATAATAACTAATTGTTAGTTCAATTGTTTTCACAAAACCTCATAATTGTGATAATAGGCTCATCACCATAAGTGAAAACATCTAAAATCATTTTAGTGGATGATTTTGTGAATGTTGCTGTGTCTATGTGAAGTTATTAAAACATTTCCTCCTGGTATACCATCTTTGACATGAACATGTGAAAGCTCTAATACCTGGCTTCCTATTAAGAACAATAATTCACCACCTAAGCTTTCAATTACAGTTTGTTTGATCATCAAAAAGCACGTCATTGGCCACTGGACTTTTTAGTATGTTGAGAATGTAACAGCAAGGGTTCTGTCAAGATTTGCCTGTGAATTAGTCCATCGCCTGAGGCTCAATTGAGAAATACAAACTTTAACTTTAGATTCAGAACAGTAGTGTACAACATGGACATTATTATGGTATTTTTCATACACAGTGCATTGTAAAATCATTTAATTACCACACCATGAAATTATCAATGACATATTTTTGTGGATTTCTCGAGTATTGGGGGGGGGGGGGGGGGGGGGGGCGGCAAGAAACAATAAAAAGTAATCTTAATGTAATTTTAGTTTCTGTATATTGTTTGTTGACTATTTCTTCTAAGGTTTTGGAATGATCTAAATGGATTTATAAAAACATGAACATTTACTGCATAAACATGTACATACGAGGCATGACAATAAACTAATGAGACTGATTTTCTTTACAAGATGTGGCAACTCTGCAGGCTTGCATAGGCACAATGACTTTGACCTTGGTCAATAAGCTGCTTCTAGTCCAAGCGGCACATCGACGCAACTGCTCAGTCGTGAGTTGTGCTGTAATAAGTTAACATGTGCATGTGTCTCTCGTCACGGAAATGGAACTGCATGATATTGCACAATGGTATGCCATTTCTTTTTGCATTAAATTGGGTGAAAACACAACGACAACTTACAGTAAGCTTCAGAAGGCTTTTGGAGACGAGGTTATGTCAAGATCTCAAGTTTTTCATTGGTATAAAATGTTAAGTGAAGGCAGAACGAATGCTGAAGATGAAGACCACAGTGGACGACCATCTACCTCATGAACGGACGTCAACTTGGCTAAGATGCATGAACTCATACACTGATCGAAGATTATCCATGAAAATGATTGCAGAAGAACTGAACATCAATAGAGAAATGGTTCGTTTAATAATAACTGAAGATCTTGGTATGAGAAAGATTTGTGCAAAAATGGTCCACAAAAATCTCACACCACAACAGTGAGAAACACGGAAAAATGTGGCAGCCGATCTGTTAGAGCAAGTGGAAATCAATCCAGAATTGTTGAACCATGTTATCACTGGTGATGAAAGTTGGTTTTTTCAGTATGATCCAGAGACAAAATGCCAAAGTTCGCAATGATGCACAAAGGGATCACCCAGACCTAAAAAAGCTCACATGTCAAAGTCAAAAGTGAAATGCATGCTTGTGCGCTTCTTTGATTCCAAAGGAATTGTTCATAAAGAGTGGTTGCCTCCTGGACAAACAGTTAACCAATAATACTACAAAGAAATTTTAGAAAGACTTCGTAAAACAGTTCTTTGTGTCCATGCCAACATTGCTGATAGTTGGATTCTGCATCACGATAATGCGCCATCCCATACTGCTCTGTCAGTACAGCAATTTTTAACCTCAAAACAAATTTCAGTACTACCGCAGCCACCTTACTCACCAGATATCACTCCATGCGACTTTTTTCTGTTTCCAAGAGTCAAAACAGCAGTCAAGGGACACCATTTTCAAACAACACAAGATGTCCAAAAACCTATGACAAGGGTCTTGGAGGGTATTACAGAAGATGAGTTCCAGAAAAGTTACCATCAATGGCAGAAGTGCTGGAAGAAGTGTATGCAATCAGAAGGGAACTACTTTGAAGGAGATATCACTAAACATGACTAAAATGGTCAGCAATAAAACGATAAGCAACATTTTTTTCACATCAGTCTCATTACTTTATTGTCACACCTCATATATATATTTTCCATGTGGAAACATTCAAAAGACTAAAATTATTTGCAGATATTCTTTGTAAGACTTACACAGTTGTGTTGCTGGATAATTTCTTCATTGACAAAACTTATCATTGCAAACTCTGATGCTCCCCTAAGCAGTTGGAGCCCCCATGATGTACTTGTTGTGATGCAAAATGGAATCTACTGGCAGACCCAGCTACCACACACTGCCCACGGGGTATCTCAAAAAATAACAATACAACACAAATAAATATTTGTGCTAACATATCATATGCAGAAATGTGACCGAAAGTGTGTATTGTTTGGAGCATACTCTCAAACACAACATTAATTAACTACATGTTTACTCACAAATAGGCAATAAGAATACAGAAAACTTCACACAATTGACTTGACCCTCGAGGAAATTTACTTTGACAAAAATTCTGTTCATCTTTATTTTCAGTCTTTCTTCCATTAAATCTTGTAGCTTGTTTTTTCGTGTAGAGAGGGTGAAGAAAAAATGCTGCACTTGGAGGTCATCATACAATTCCTCATTCAGATTCAAGAAGAAAATTTATCTA
The DNA here is from genome assembly GCF_021461395.2 of Schistocerca americana. Taxonomy (NCBI): domain Eukaryota; kingdom Metazoa; phylum Arthropoda; class Insecta; order Orthoptera; family Acrididae; genus Schistocerca; species Schistocerca americana. Next base: position 407,421,547 of record NC_060121.1, on the reverse strand, counting down.
GCAAAATCAAATATATTACATTTTGAAAATATGTGTTCAAAGCCAAGGATCTGGCAATGTTGTCACATCATGCAGCACTTCAGACTATACGAAGGAATATGTAGCACCTGACACTACTGTACCAGCCATTATAGCTCACTGACTCAACTGTTAGGACATGACACTCACATACACCATTGGGCTATGCTTCAAATTCTCGTCAGGTTCTTTTTTTATTTTTTTAGACATCTGTTCCATAGGTCTCATCATTTATAAGGAGGTCATCACTTCATCACTTGAAAATAGCCTATCACGGGACACAGGGATCCATTAAACTTCATGCATGTGTCTACTAACTGTGCAGTGCACGATCATAAAGGTACACCTGAAAACCGAACTGCTGATGCTACTCATTCATATGCTGCACAGTTCTCTCAGAGGTGCTATTCGGATAAGAATGGTTTTTTTTTTTTTTTTTGGTCACCTGGAGAAATGCCTTCAGTAAACTGGTAGTCTTCATCCAGAAATAATGGACAGAGGTTATCCAAGGATTAGACATACTCCACAGATGATGCAATTTTTGAAACCATTTACCAGTCACCTCAGTGAAGTACCCTTGATATTGCAAGGCAGTTCCAGATATCTGAAAGACTAGTTGTTGAAGTGTTGTACAATGAAGACCTGCATCCATATCATTACACATTAACTCAAAGCCAGCGGCCAGAAGACTGCACGTGATGAGTACAGTTTTGGTGTGAATGGTTTTACACCGAGTGTAACATAACAAACATTTTATAAACAGTGTGATGTGGACTGATGAATCCAGCTTCACTTATGAACGCATTTTCAACTTCCACAACAGCAATTGTTGGCTGGAACACAACCCACGTCACCTCTCAACATGGCTTCAGGCACACTTTGGCATAAACCCGTGGGCTGCAGTTTTGGGGGCATACTTTTGAGACCTTACCTATTACTGGACCTGTATCATGCATTTCTTTGCAATACATTGCCTGATGCAATAGAAGATGTTCCACTTATTGTTCGGTGACAGCTGTGGTTGTGTCTTGCCACTTTGGCAATGGTGGATGCAGGTATGTTGCTTATGATCCAGTGAGTGGTGAAGTGTTTGTAAATGCAAGGCAGTCACTTGAACATCTTCTCTGAAGTGAACATTGCTTGTATATGTACATACTGGCTCTGTGAAGATAAGTCTGGACGACAAATGTACAGAAATCAGTTATTGTGCTTAGCATAATTGGCAGTCTAGCATAGCCTACTTACTGTGTTTTTTGTACTTCATTGGATGCATGCAATTTTACTGTATTCACTATAATTTTCTATTTGCTTTATTTGTGTCATGGATGAAACAATGTGGTTGTTTACATCTGTAAGAAGTTCATGTTGTATCTTAGTGTTTAAATCAAGGTATTAGTAACAGAAAGAAATACACAAGATACTACAGTGTGGAGATGTATATTGGATACAATTTGATGCTTTTAAATGGAAATAGATAAATATGTGTTCATTGTGAATGTGACTAGAACATCAGCTATTCTGCATATCTGGTATTGCCTCATCTCACTGAGCTAATAGAACAGCTCCGCCACAGCACAGAGTTCGTGCTACCAGTTCTTGGCCACACTGCATGCAGTTGCAGAATTGCCAGAGCCTCTTCTTCTTCTTCTTCTTCTTTCTTCCTTTTTTTTAATCGCATTTGGTGAACTAGTTTTCTTGAATTGGGATGAGGAATTGCATGTTGACTGCCAAATACAACATTATTTTCTTCACCCTGTATTTTGTTTTATCTAGTCTACACATTCTTTCATTTAATTGAGAACTTACAACCAGTGTTTTATCTGTATGAGGGATTTGTTATCTAACTGAGAAAAATGTTCATCTATTTGAGCATTTTCATTTATGTTTATTTTTATTTTCCCTTCTGTTGGAGAAAATTTTTCGTTCATCTGTTTGAATGTCCATGTACACTATGTGATCAAAAGTATCCAGACACCTGTCTGAAAATGACTTACAAGTTCATGGTGCCCTCCATCGGTAATGCTGGAATTCAATAAGGTGTTGGCCCACCCTTAGCCTTGGTGACAGCTTCCACTCTCAGAGGCATATGTTCAATCAGGTGCTGGAAGGTTTCTTGGGGGAATGGCAGCCCATTTCTCATGGAGTGCTGCACTGAGGAGAGGTATCGAAGTCAGTCAGTGAGGTCTGGCATGAAGTTAGGGTTCCAAAACACCCCAAAGGTGTTCTATAGGATTCAAGTGAGGACTCTGTGCAGCCAGTCCATTACAGGGATGTTATTGTCATGTAACCACTCCAACACAGGCTGTGCATTACAAACAGGTGCTGAATTGTGTTGAAAGATGCAATCGCCATCCCCGAATTGCTTTTCAACAATGGGAAGCAAGAATGTGCTTAAAACATCACTGTAGGCCTGTTCTAGTGCTATGCAAAACAACAAGGAATACAAGCCCCCTCCCCATGAAAAACATGACCACACCATAATACCACCAACTCTGAGTTTTAATGTTGGCACTACACACACTGGCAGATGATGTTCACCGGGCATTCACCATACCCACACACGGTCATAGGATCGCCACATTGTGTACCGTGATTTGTCACTCCACACAGTGTTTTTCCACTGTTCAATCATCCAGTGTTTACGCTTATTACACCAAGCGAGGCGGTGTTTGGCATTTGCTGGCATGATGTGTGGCTTATGAGCAACTGCTTGATCATGAAATCCAAGTTTTATCACCTCCTGTCTAACTATCATAGTACTTTCCAGCAGATCTTGATGCAGTTTGGAATTCCTGTGTGATGATCTGGATAGATGTCTACCTATTACACATTACGACCCTCTTCAACTGTCAGTGGTCTCTGTCAGTCAATAGATGAGGTCAACCTGAATGCTTTTGTGCTGTATGTGTCCCTTCACATTTACACTTCACTATCACATCAGAAACAGTGGACCTAGAGATGTTTAGGAGTGTGGAAATCCCTTACACAGATGTATGACACAAGTGACACCCAATCACCTGACCACGTTCGAAGTCCATGAGTTCTGTGGAGTGCCCCATTCTGCTCTCTCATGATTTGTAATGACTACTGAAGTAGCTGATATGGAGTACCTGGCAGTAGGTGGCATCACAATGCACCTAAAATGAAAAACGTACGTTTTTGGGGGTGTCCGGATACTTTTGATCACATCGTGTGTAACTGACCCAAAAGCTTCACTTCCTTGTCGATCTTCTAATAAACACACATAAACAGTCTCACAGTTGGTACTGTGAGGCATCACTAATAATAAATTGTTTTGTTTTGTTTTGTTTGTATCTTTCAATAATGAACTAAATTCCCTGGCCAATTTCCTTTCTAAATTCAAATTAACTCTGTATCTGGGTATTCACCTAACCACTTCACTCTGTCAACTGATAAAATCAATTGCAATTACGGAATCACTTCACAGTATGTCATATTTTGAAGAAACAGGATCCAGGTTTTGATACAGTGAGCCTACTGGGATGAGTTATGCAAAGTACTGACCGTGTCTGGCTGTTTCTGCTGTTGATATTCATCTCTGGGTACCATTGCTGTTTGCTAACTTGTTGGTCATAGTCCATGACAAATGCCATCTGTACTGCCTGGCTGGATTGTGTAGAAGTTGCTGACATCTAAATGCAGGCCCACCTACATTAATTTAGTAGAGCACATCTAGTGCACACTCCTTCGTTGTCTTCTCAATGTTACCTTCTCGTAGATTCAGATTATGTTTCACAAGTGTATGTTCATGTGAATCATGTGTATTTGCATTTCATATACAACTTTTAATAAAATTCTGCTTGAGAAAAAATTTTAATTGCTTCAATGTATTTAAAATCTTCTTTGTATTTGCAGCTTACTGCCAAAAGTCATTTGACAATGTCTAATGGTGTATATGTCCTGTTGTTGATTTACTTAACAACAGTTTGTTGATCAATGTTATCAAGAAAAATTCACTTCAGTTTCATCTTGGTAGGTCATAAATACTTGAAAATAATTTTTGGTTCAAGGATATATCGCTTAATAACTTCTTGATCTAATGAATAAACATTTATATCACTTCAACTACCATTGTTTGGTGATACTTCTGTGGTGTAAATTAATGTATTTTTTTACACTGAAAGCTATTGGAAAGTCTGTTGTTTCTTTTATTTTGTATAGTTTCTTATCTCTTTTCACTGTTCTAATGCACTCACACACGGAATGACATTGATTGCACTCATTAATTGTATTCCACACTTAGTGAAATAATCTTCAGTCTTGATTAACCATCATGAAATTATTCTTCATTACATCTCATAACAGGACCAGAGTTGAGATGAAAATAGTGTTTTATTCTTGTTTATAACTAGTTTATTCATCCTTAGTCTTCAAATCTAACTTTTTCACCATAGGTTCATATCTTGCTCCAGGCTTAACACACGAGAGATTTCGGGATGGAAAAAAACCATAAAAATATTTTTGTGATAGTTCTTATTTCAGTATATTATTTGCTGACTATTCTTCTAAAGTTTTGAGATGATATCAACTCATTTATAAGACCGTGAACATTTATGGCATGAACATAGATGTTTTCAGTGTTGAAACATTCTTACTACTAAAATGCTGTCCATATATTTTTTTATTGTTGAATAATGGGTTATATGACCAAAAAAGAGAATATTGTCTGGAGTAGATTCTCAGAGCAAAAGAACATTCTCAAGGAAGTTCTCAATTTCATGTGAATAAAAAATTTATAATATACGATTTCGCGTCAGTTTCACTTTTCGTAAAAACTCTTTTCTCTTATTTTGCTTTGTTTTATTATTATTATTTGCGTAACAACGCATATACGAAAAGAGCCGCGAAATACCTTTTAGTAATGCTGTGCCTTGAATTTCTTTACAATCATTAATTTTCAACAAAACAGAATATATTGGGTTCTTATTGTTCTGTATCTGGCTTTCTATTAAAGGAACATTTCTCGTTACTGTAACTCACTATAAAAGTCAACATATCTTCCCTACTTTATCGTTATTGAAAATGAAAATTACTTTGTTATGAAATACTGACATTACAGTTCGCAAAGATTGTTCAACATCAAAATTTTGCAGTGGATTTTTGTTAAGAGTAAAACACCAATAATTACCACGACTAGCACAAGAACATGGGACTATTGTCGGAGAAAAATACGTTTTTACTATAAGGTTTGCCAGACCAGAACTAAGCACAGCAAAATTCCTATTATGTTACGAAGGTAAATTATCTCTTTTGTACTGTTAGCAATATATTATCAGCAGCCCGCGTCAACCTGCAAAACCCATCATAAAATCTGCTGCACTGCTCTGCAAGTTCAGAAGCTGAAAAAGATGATTGTATTTCACTATTACCTTCCCGCTTCTTTGCGGTATGAACGATTTCTTTTAATGCAGTTTGAATGCGCCGCGGCAGCGGCTCGTTCGTTCGTAGCGCAGCTCTGCACCACGGATAATATTTAAATAACTGAAAATTTCTTTAAAGGATGGGATAATATTCCAAGCAAGCTACCACAAATAATAATGCAAGGTTTCATTAAATAACTCTATTCAAAACATTCACATATGTTAACTAATACACACCTTTTACAATGAGTACGTAATGGCGTACATCCATTGACCATGACAAAAGAAGACTACGTTAGCATTTACGGCAACGTCACAGGCTATCTTACTCGTACAACTCCAAGAAGAAGACAGAGAAATTAATGTTCGTTCTGCATTATTTATACTAGTGGTATTTTTTCATCTTTGTATGATATTTATCATCTGTGCGGTTTCAGTACTCGCTGACACAGATATTATCTAAAATAAATAATAATAATAAAATTCCATACAATAACAAAACATGATATACAATATTTTCTCTTTACTACAAAATATGTCTTGTGCTAATAGACGTTACAACGGGAAGTTCTGGTTGAGGGTTATGAATTATTTAGTAGTAAAGGAGACAACTCACCGAAAGGCAGAATCGCTGCATTGTCAATATGTACACAAACAAAAGGTACAGAGCTTTGCTAGCTATCAGAATGAACTTCCTTTTTCAAGTGTGTGTGTGTGAGGGGGGGAGGGGAGGGGGGATATGGCATGGGATATCTGTTTGTGAATTAGGTCTGGAGGGTATTGCTTGTTTGCAAAGGCCTTTGTGAGGCCTTCAGCATACTGGACGAGGTAGTTATCATCGCTGCAGATGCGTCTACCACAGGTGGTCAGGCTGTGTGGGAGGGATTTTTTGGTGTCCCAATAATATGTGTGTGTTTACCATCCCCTGCTGTAGTACCCCATCCCAGTTCATGTCAGCTAGTTTTGTGCTGCTATCTCACACCTTATACTGTGAAATTGCGTACCCAGCCATCTGCCACCTGCCCCCTCTACCTGCAACCCTAGATAGCCCACAGACAGTTCCCCACTCTCCCACGAGCCACTAGATGCTTCCCATGTGTATGTCTGTGCATGTATCTCCTACAAGCTTCGAAAAGGAAGCTCATTCTGAAAGCTAGTGAAGCTCTTTATCATTTGTTTGTGTACCTATCGATGATGCAGTGCTTCTGACTTTTGGTGAATCATCTCCATTATTCCTAAATAATGAATAAAAAATTTGATAATATCGAAGCATATTCTCTGCCCAGGCACTTCTTTCTTTCTCTCTTTCTTCCTCCTTCTCAGTTGTATTTATTTTTGTGTGCTAAAATGTAATGTATAGTATTGGTTTGTTGACCCTCTTCATCATTTTTGTAGGCAGTTGTGAATTGATAAGGGGCAAGTCAGTATTATGAGAAGATGAGAGGAGACGGTGTGAATTAACATAACAATTCCAAGCTGTATATCTATTACACATACACGGGAGTTTTCATACACACAGCTATACTTATTTTCATTCAGTCCAAACTGTGATTAAATCTCAAAATAGGTGCATGCATGGATACTCTCAGTAAGAGCATAAAAAAGAAATGGGATGTTTACCATTCTTACCATATCATGTGATCATAGTTCACAGCATCTTTTTGCACAAAAGACATGTAACTTGTGCAGTATCTTTGTGACCATAGTATACAACTGTAGCTTTTTGTATAAAAGACACAAATTTCAAAATTAAATTATATTTACAATTTATATGGCACCATTTTGAAACTGTGTTGTATGATATTTTACTTTCTAATGCTAGCAAATATTTATTTATATTGTAAGAGCATGGACTAAGGAGATAGTTGCACACATTGAATTTTGCAACCTGTTTTAGTGTTTCACACCTAACACAATCTTCACAGATTTTCCACTGTCACTATTTATTTTAAATAATAATGTACACATTTAGGCTTTAACCTGACAGATACTCAGGTATACCATAATAACACTTCTGCAGTAGGTGGATATGAACAGATATTTTAACCGCTGAAGTATTTTTGATCATTTTGAAGTCACAAAGTTGTTTATAGTACAGTTTGTTTCCTGGTTGGAGTGGCCCATTTTGTCTCAGTGTTGTATCTGAATATTGGACATGTATAGCCTAGTTCCTTTTTGTATTTTGTGAGTGAATATCCTAGTTTCTAACTACAAGCTGGTTATTATCATCTAACATTATCCTAATTAAAGTATTCCTTGCAAAACATGTAAACAAGTCGTGACGAAACAAGCTGACAAGAATGTTCAGCTTAATGTTCAATTTATATGATAATACATCTTATTTTAAGGCCGTTTCTCACTGTGTTTCATTAACTCTTCCAAACTGTAAAATGACATAGCTAAAAGAAATTGCCTCAGAAGCTCTTTAAATGTAGATTTGTTGGCAATTTCACATTTGATTTCTGGAGGAAGAGCATTAAATATCTTTATACCAGAGGACTGTACACCCTTCTGCACAATCTTCAAATTTTTACCTTCAGTGTGGAAATCATGTTTCCTCCTTGTGTTATACTGATGGTATTCACTGTTACATTTGTATAAATCAGTGTTTTTACTTATGAAACACATAAGTGAGTATATATATATTGAGAAGTAGTTGTAAGAATTCCCAGATTCCGGAATAGGCTTCTGCAGCTGCATCTAGGATCTACACCAGACATCACTCTTACAACACGCTTCTGAGCAATGAATATTTTCTTTGCAAGAGGTTGATTTCCCCAGAAAATAATTCCATATGCCATCAAAGAATGGAAGTAACCATAGTATGCAGCTTTTTTAATGCTTAAGTTTGCACTGACAGAGATGATTCGCATTGCAAAAACTGAAGAGCTGAGTCTCTTGTAAAGATCTAAAATGTGATGGGACCAGTTTACTCTACAGTCAATCTTCACGCCTAGAAACTTTGTTACTTCCACTCTTTCTATGACCTGTGTGGCATATTTAACAGTCATTTCTTCCTCAGTTTTGGCAGTTGGGGTGAACTGAATATAATTAGTCTTACTCAGGTTAAGTGAAAGACCATTTGCAGTAAACCATTTCATTAAATCTACAAGAATAGTATTAACAGACTCTTGAACATTTTCACATTTAAGACCATTAACCATTATGTTAGTATCATCTGCAAAGATGGTAAAATTGCACTGAATCATTGAAGAATAAGGTAAATCATTTATAAATAACAGGAACAGTAAAGGACCAAGAATAGAGCCCTGTGGAACTCCACAATTTATGTCTCTCCATTCCGATGAAATCATTCCACCACACAAATTGTCTGACTTATCTAAGACTACTTTCTGTTTCCTCTCTGTCAGGTATGACTGAAGCCAGTTATTTGCTACACCACTTATTCCTAGGTGGTCTGCCTTCAGTAACAGTATTTGGTGGTTCACAGTGTCAAAGGCTTTACATAAATCACAAAATAACCCTGTTGTCACCATTTTCTCATTTAGAGATTCCAAAACCTTATCTATAAAAGCATATATTGCTTGTTCAGTTGACAGACCTTTCCGGAAACTAAACTGATGTTTGCTGAGAATATTGAATTTATGTAGGTGTTCTAAAATTCTAGAATACAAGAGCTTTTCTAGTACCTTTGAAAACACAGTCAGGAGAGATATTGGTCTGAAATTTTTAACATCAGTTTTCTCCCCTTTCTTAAAGAGAGGCTTCACGATAGCATACTTTAGTCTATCAGGAACAATTCCTTGCTGCAAAGAGGCATTGAAAATATGACACAGTATATTGCTTACAGAAGTACAACACTGCTTTAACAATTTGCTAGAAATATTGTCTACTCCACAGGAGTTCTTGGTTTTCATGGAGGCAATTGTTCTTTCAATTTCTGATACTGTAACAGGTCTAATATGCATTTTGATGATTTTGTTAGGGAAAGCATTTCGCAAAAAGGTTAGGGCATCATTCACAGAACCCTTGCAGCCTATTTGCTCAGACACTGACAGGAAGTGTTTATTAAAGATTTCAGCTATGATCTCAGGATTTTGCACAAGATTCCCTTCATGTTTGATTATGAAGTTTTCTACAGCTCTTTTTTTATTGTTCCCTGTCTCCTTGTTAACTATTTGCCAGACAGTCTTCATTTTATTATTGGAGTTATCAATTTCTTTTACATAATACAGTGCTTTTGATGTCTGAATAACTTTCTTTAGGATTTTACAATACATGTTATAATGGCTGATTAATTCTCTGTCCCTTGACCCTCTGGTTGCAACATAAAGTTCTCTCTTATATTTACATGACACTCGAATACCCTTTGTGATCCATGGCTTCTTTAAGGACGAGGAAATATTGTTCCTAACAAACTTTTTAGGAAAAGCTTCTTCAAAGTGGGATAGGAATTCATTTATGAATATGTTGAACTTTGTATCAACATCATCTACTCTGCGAACTGAATTCCAATCTTCATGCTGCAGCTTATGGTTAAAAAATTCCAGGGTCTCTTTGTTCATAAGTCTGATTGCCTTCCAGGATGGGACTGCTTTCTTGACAGGTCTGTAGTCATGTAGAGTGAGGAGCTGTCCATCATGGTCTGATATGCCATTTACTATTGCAGTGACAGTGAAGTTCTGGTATAAATTTACATCTAAAAATATATTGTCTATCAGAGATTGACAGTCAGGTGTGATCCTAGTAGGAAAGTCAACCACTGATGTAAGATTGTAGGAACTCAGCAAATTCTGGAGCTCTACTTTGTTGTTGCATTCCATTGCGAAGTTGACATTAAAGTCCCCAAGTAAGATAATGTCATTATTTTTAGAAAATAAGGTTGATAGTAACAATTCTAACTGAACCATAAAGACTGTGAAATTGGTTCCTGGTGCCCTGTACACTGTAACTACTATTAATTTGGAACTGTTTAATGTCACTTCTATTGCACACACTTCAAACTGTTGGTCACTGCAATATTTCCTTACATCTACAGATCTAAAAGTTAAATTATTCTTAATGAAAATTACTACTCCACCTTTTCTCATGCTATCTCTACAGTAGTAGGTGGCAAGGCTATAACTGTCTATATGTAACATTTCAATTCCTTCTGTAATATGGTGTTCTGAGAAACATAAGATCTGAGCATTGTTCATAAAGTTTTTGTTATTTATGTTAACTTCTAATTGATCTAGTTTGCTTCTTATTCCCCTTATGTTTTGATGAAAAATGGAGAAGTTGTTTGGATTATTACCTATTTTGGTGGTTTCTTCTTTCTCGTGCCTGTGGTTAAAAAATCCTTCAGATGAGGAGGACACACAACTTTACGTTTACCTCCTGTTCTCTGTGATGATGTCGATTTTTCTTCAGTAGATGCTTCCTTCTTTACTGAAGATGATGAAACTGATGACTTGCTTGTTGATTTACCTTGAGCTGATGCTGTCAATTCCCTTGGAGATGATGAAGCTATTGACTTGCTTGCAGGTGGGGATAAGATTGCTGTTGCTGTAGGCTCCAGGGGTTGTACTGCTGTTGCAGCTGGTGTTTCTGCTGGCAGTGATGTTTTTGACGAACTGCATGTAGGCAGGTGCACAAGTGGTGTTGCTGTAGGTTCACAGAGTGGAAATGCTGCCTTTTCTTCTTCTGCAGTACATGTAACCATTGAGTTATCTCTGTTTGGTGAAGAAACAGAATCATCTGAGCATCTAGGTATTGAAACTTCTGATCCATTCATTTTCTTCGTTTTTGTTATTAAGCATACTGGCAGAGGGATTACAGCACGACCTTCCACTGTGTTGCAGTTAATAGAATTTAACAATTGTTTGCACATAGCTTCCTTTCCCTGTGTGTTCCTGTGCATACCATGCTTTGTAAAGTGAGCTCTCTCCATGCTGTTTGCGTCAATAAAGGTAGCCTGTGGGAAACTGCAGCAGAGTTTTCTTATTTTCCTGTTGACTTTGTTAATTTCTAGGTTAACATACGAGCTACTTATTAAGTCATGCCTATGTGGAACACAAAGCACGAAAACTTTTATATGTGAGAGTTTTTCCAAAGTTTCTTTGAGTGCTCTTGTTGCATGATGGCTTTCATTACGATAAACATCGTTTGCACCACCTATTATGACACAGACAGAGGAATTTTTTGTTAGCTTTTCACAGTTTTTCACAATCTCGCCAAGAGGTGCATCTGATTTCACAACACTAGTAATTTTGTAGCGAGATTGCATAGCTATCATTATACTGGCTACTCCTTTGGCATGGCTATCTCCTAATATACATATTTCTCTTTTATTTGGCACTGTATTGACATAAAGTTTCTTCCCTGTAGATTTACAAGTTAAACTCACTTTTTTGAGGTTGCTGTTTTCATCATTGGCAGACTTAAACATCACACTCGCAGCATTTAATTGTTCAGTAGGCCTGTATAATAACAGCTTGCTGCACTTGTTAGTATTTGCCGAGAATAATGTTAACATAGGTTCATGATGATTTGAATGGATCGTTTCTATAGGATTAGGGAAACGATTACAAATAACACTTTCCTTCCGAGTTTCTTCTTTTTTCAAAAGAACTTACCACTTTTTCAATGTCGAGGACGTACTTTCTTGCATTCTGTAAATCCTGTTTCAAACAATCTTCAACGGATTCATTGTGACCATTTAAAAATTTCGTGAGAGCAGTTACTTGTGGATCACACTGCGCCTGGCCACAACAACATGAGTGATCTGTCGTATTTATTTTACACAAACACGATGAGTGAATCCACTTTGAGCTATGTGGTAAGAATTCTCTGCAACAGTACTAGTGCAGAAACAGTTAGGGCTGTATACTTTGCTCGTGTACATTCAATACTGAAGTACAGTATCATTTTCTGGGGAAATGTACATCAGGCCATAACAGTTTTCAGGAAACAAAAGGCAATTATAAGAATAATGAAACAAGTGAGCAGCAGAAAATCATGCAAACCTTTCTTTAAAGATCTAAAGATCCTACCCCTTCCCTGCATTTATATACTGGAAATAGTCACGCATGTCAAAAAAAGCATACTGAGAAAAGAAAACCTTTTTCCTCAAAACAAAAGTGTCCATGATTACAGTACCAGGTCAGACAGTGACATACATGTCAATCATTGTAACACCACATTATGCCAAAAAGGTGTATATCATGCAGGAACAAAACTTTACAACAGATTACCAAGACATATAAAATCTCTTACTGAACTACAAAGCTTTAAAAAGTCTGTGACATCCTACCTTCTGAAAAACTGTTACTATTCAGTCTCACAGTATCTTATGCAAGAAAAAATGTAATTTGTATCTTTAATTGTAGAAATAAGTTATAAATATACAGTATTTCAAAAATTTGTAATTATTAACTGTATAGATCCAATCTGTCATAAAAATTTATAAAATTTATGTTTGATATTTGAAAACCCAATAGCCAAAAAATGTTTTCTGTCCAATATCCTGTGTACAATATATGTACTTAAAAAGAGATTTATGTGGACAAATAAATAAATAAAATAAAAAATAAAGACACAATCTGATACCTTCTATAACCTCTTCATTGCACAATACGCAATTTATATCAATAATACTACTAAATTTCGCGGAGCAGTTTACTATAACGTCTATACTCGCCGCCATCTTAATCAATAAACAAATTGAAAACCGAAGAAATTTACTTCACCTTTTCTTTTTTACATTCACAACTGCAATGCAGGGTACTTCTTTTGGGTAACTCAGTAGGTTCAAGTACCTCTTTTAGTGTTAACTGCTTATATTTAACAGTCTGGGTTATATGACCTTTTCAGGTTTAATTTACTTTGTTTTATACCTGTAATCTGTAGGTCTAAGGATTCTCATTCCATTATATTGTGTTATGGATCATTGTAGTGGTTAGGTAACTTTATATTCTTTACCTGTAAACATAGTGTACAAGTACTTGTCATTGACAATGTAAAAATTGACACACACTACATCCATGTGAAATTGTCACAGTTGGATCCATGGTATAAGAAATAAATAAATAAATAAACTTCCCTGTTGTTTTGCTATCTGCCTCCTTAAATTCGTTTTTTCACTTTGAACTAATTACCATTAACATACATGAATATAATCTGCATTTTTGTAAAACATAAAGGTTGGCCCTCAGCTTTAAAGAGTAAACACCAGCTCTTGTTTTGTGCTTAGTTTTATGTATGTAATTGATTTTCTTATTTATTTTGACTATTCCTAGTTAGTATCTTTTGGTATAGGGTGGAATCAGTAATCGTTTTGGAAATTAAATTCTGTTGTTGACATATAAACAAATATAAATTCTGTACTAATAGTAAGCATTTAAAAGACAAAATATCAGTAATCTTAAAGTAAGTATTTAGCTCTATTCAAAAACATGTTAGCAAAGCTAGCCCTTAATTAATTCTCAAGTATTTTCAGTTTTATCAAAAGTATTGTTTGTGTACTTATATTTTTTAATTTCATGATTTAAACAAATAATTCAGCCTAAACCTGGAAGTAGAAGAAACTTAAAAAGAACCAATTTTTTGATGTATTCAGTTAATTTAATGAGTTAAGTTTTAATTGTAATTTCTGTAAATTTAACTTCAAACAATGTGTAGTTTTGGCACCTATTATTGTGAAGATATGTAAGGGCACTAATTTTGGTCCAGAGACAGTCAGTCCACAGCTGAATTTCAGACGAGAAATCTGTGTTGGTTAGAACAACAACAACAATGCATCAACTTAACTGTAAAATAAGTGTAACACAATTACGTCATGTGTTGAAACAATGACAGTGTCTGTTCCATACATACCTGATTATTCCAAAAGATCAGTGAACTATGTGGTTATGTTTTTACTGCTCACAGATGTTCAACAGTGAACTCTTGTAGCAGTGTGTGGACTTTCACCTGCAACCTATTAATGAGGCTTATCGAAAGTTAAACAATAGTTCACTGTCCATATTAAATGTGTAATATTGGGGGTTGTGAACAGTGAAAGTAAAAGATTGTGAAATGCAACCATGCATTGCACTTCCACCTCCTATTTTTGAAGCCAGTACATCGACACTGGAGACAAAAAATGAAGAAATAAAGTAGGTGAACATTGTCACAAAGTCAATGGGAGGACTTGAAGTTTTTTGAATAAAGGTTTGCACAAGCTTCTAGGAAAAGCCCTTTCAATGGGTTGTAGAATTATCGTTTGGACTATGCAACGACTTGTGCTAGATTATGCCATATCACAGCAGAGATTCTACTTTACCAAACTATAAATATTTTATTATTCACTTTGATGTACAGCTTGGAAGAATTTTTATGCAGTAACAGATGGCGTTCAGTTTACTGGTTATGCATTTTGTTTGTTTGACGTATCTCAGAGCCCACTGGATCCATATTCCAAGAAATTTTGTAGGATGTAGATTCATTGTAAGAGGTGTGCGTGTGTGTGTGTGTGTGTGTGTGTGTGTGTGTGTGTGTGTGTGTGAGTGTTAAGACTGTTTGCACAGAACCAGTTTGTACTGTCTGAGATCCATATTTTCATTTCATTCTACAGCTCTTATTCAGTCATTCCTTTGACTAACACATTTGTGCAAGTTTAATGTACTTGTGATGGCTGGTTGGTCTCTGGTCATTTACAGAGGACAAAAACAAAACTGGTCCCAAAATTGAGCCTTGTGATACACTGTACTTAATACACAGTTTTTCTGAGTGATGGGTTTTCATGGTGTTCCCTTCTTGGAATGCAAGTTCAGCTATTTGCCCTCCATTTTGTAAGTAAAATTTTAGTCACTTATGAGCTGATCTCTTAATTGCTACACTCTCCAGTTTTGTAAGCAAGATGTTTCGACTTATGACATCAGATACCTTTAAAAAGTGTAGAAAAATTGCAGAAATATGCTCCTTATTTTCAGTTGCATTTAAAGCTTCATTCAGGAATGAAGAGATGGAAATCTCAGCATATCTGAGTGCCTGTAAAACAGTTATTTTTCCTATAAATTTTAATCTCTTTCAGTAGATTTGCTCTGTCATTTTGGAAAACCCAGATAGGAGTAATATGAGCCTATAGATGCAAACATAAGTTTTACCACTTTTTTGTAGAGGGGCTTTTCTTTGGCAATTTTCAGTTTTTTGGGGATGTACCCTCTGAGAGTCGACAATTTAGATGTCGACTAGAGGCTTGACTATGATGGGAGCACATTTCCTTACAATAAAGTGAGGTATATTGACTGTGCAAAACGGGTGTTTTGATTTGAGTTCCTTAATTGTGTCTGGATGATTCAATACAAATTTCTTTTCAGTGAAACAATAAGAGTAACAGGTTCCAGTTTGAAATGTTGCATGATAAACTATGTGTGCCCTTTTCTACTGTAGTATCTGGTAAATACCTTCTTCACACCATAGAAACAATTTTTGGTAAAAGTAAGGTTTCCAAATCAAATTTTGACAATTCCAAGAAAAATCAAAATACTACAGAATTACAAAATAATATACAAGTTAGGCACTGGAAAATCTGGGATGGAATGTAACAGTATTATGAAAAGTGTAGTTGCTAATCACCATATAGCGAATATGCTGCATCACAGATAGGCACAACAAACAGAATGTCAGAAAATAAACTTTTGGCCAACAAGGTCTTCATCTAAAATGGATCACACACACGCATGCACACTCACACACACACACACACACACACAACACACACACACACAACACACAGCTCACACACACATGACCACAGTCTCTGGCAGCTGAAACCAGACTATGAGCAGCAGCAGCACTGCATGATGGGAGAGGCAACTGGTTGGGGTTAAGGAGGAGGCCGGTGCGGGGAGAGATAGGGATAGCAGGGTAGGGGTGGAGGACGGTGAAGTGCTGCTGGGGAGTGTGCAGGGAGGAGGTGGAGAGAGGGTAGGGCAATTAGGTGCAGTTGGGAGGTTAGATGGAGGGCAGGGGAGAGAGTGTTGGTGGGGCAGTAGCAGAAAAGGAGAGAAGTAAAAAGACTGGGTGCATTGGTGGAATAGAGGGCTGTGTAGTGCTGGAATGGGAACAGAGAAGGTGTTGGATAGGTGAGGACAATGACAAACCAAAGTTGAGGCCAGGAGTGTTACGGGAACATAGGATATATTGCAGGGGAAGTTCCCACCTGCGCAGTTCAGAAAAGCTGGTGTTGATGGGAATGATCCATGTGACACAGACTGTGAAGCAGTCATTGAAATGAAGAATGTTGTGTTGGGCAGCATGCTCAGCAACAGAGTGGTGTAGTTGGTCCTTAGCCTTAGTTTGTCGGTGGCCATTCCTGTGGACAGACAGTGTGTTGGTTGTCATGCCCACATAAATGCAGCACAGTGGTTGCAGCTTAACTTGTTGTTCACTTGACTGGTGTCACAGATAACCCTGCCTTTGATGGGATGGTTATGTATGTGGCCAGACTGGAGTAGGTGGTGGTGGGAGGATGTATGGGATAGGTCTTGCATCTAGGTCTGTTAACAGGGATATGAGCCATGTGGTGAGGGGTTGAGTGCAGAGGTTGGATGGGGATTGACAAGTATATTGTGTAGGTTTGGTGGATGGCAGAATACCACTGTGGGCCCGGTGGGAAGGATAGTAGGCAGGACATTTCTCATTTCAGGGTATGAGGAGAGATAGTCTAAACACTGGCAGAGAATGTAATTCAGTTGCTTCAGTCCTGAGTGGTACTTGGTTACAAGGGAAATGTTCCTCTGTGGCTGGATGGTGAGACTTTGGGAGGTGGTGGGAACTGGAAATGTAAGGCATGGGAGATTAGTTTTTCTACACAATTGGGAGTGTAATTGCACTCTGTAAAGGGCTCAGTGAGGCCCTCATTGTATTTTGTGAGGGACTGCTCATCATTACAGATGCCACACCCGTGGGTGGCTAGGCTGTATGGAAGGGACTTCTTGGTATGGAACAGGTGGCAGCTACCAAAGTGGAGGTATTGCTGGTGGTTAGTATGTTTGGTTTGAACAGAGGTACTGATATATCCATCTTTGAGGTGAAGGTATTTTGTGACAGTCTTTTTGTTTTGCCTATTTGCAACTCAGCATCTCCAACATATGGTGAGTAGCAACTATCCTTTTCGTAATATTGGTACACAAATCAGGCTTATTTGTACAATGTTTAGTAACAAACTCCCGTGGCATCAGTTGACATAGAAAATCAACAATTTCTTGCCAGCTGTTTGTACCATGTAGACATGTGTTTGCTGCTGCTTCTGCTACTCCTATTACTGGAAGATTATTGTTGTCATCATTAGGCACCTCAAAATCCTCATTCCCCTGTCTGTTTTACATTGTAGTGCAAAACAAAACAAGCTTTGATCATTTTGGGGATTTTGTTTGGGAAGGTATTATTTACTTTTTCAGAACTGGGAAACATGTTTTCACTGTCCATACACAATTCAATTGTCACCATTTCCTTGGAGTGAAGTTTGTTTTAGGCCTTCTCACCAGGTTGTTGTGTATTCTGGAATGATGTTGTTAAAAATGGTACAATGCCATATCCTTCATCTCCAAAAAATAAGCATTACACTGGTTCTCTCTTAGATTCTGGCATACATCACAGTTTCTCCATATCCTTGTATCTCACAGGCCATGAAGCTTCAACACTAGTAAACATTTTACTATTATCAAATGTTGCCTGCACAATGATAATGGGAAAGATGTTAGTGTATTTGTCTTCCAGTACCGAAGTTTTCATGACTGGTACATGCCTGCAATGGAGTGCCCCCATCACACATGGAAACTGATATTGACTGCCACTTAACTTTTACCATTTCTCATTCTCCTACATTTTTGGAAAATCAAATCCACAAAGATGCTTTGGGTAGCTCGATGAAGAAAAATCTGAGAACACCATTGACAGAGCTCTGTGGTGTACATGTAAGTCTTTACCTACACAAGTATGAACATGTGGGCCTCCTAAACAACACACTAATATTTTCATTTTTACTCCATTTGAAAGGGCACTCTCTCTTCTTTTTCATAATTTTTGGGAAGGAAGTGATTCATCAAACAAATAATGTTTTCATTGTTAAACCTATATAAACTTGTACAGATTCCCTCTTCAGTATTTCTTCAGGCTATGATTTACTTTCTTTGCCTTCCGAGCAAAATAAATTTTGGTGTTTTTATTTAAAAAATTTAGTAAAACTTAACCAAAACACACCCAGCTTGAAGTACACTACAGAGCATACTTTAAAAAATGGAGAATGGTCTCTGCTTGTGAGAAAATTTCCTAGTTTTTTCATATGAAGTTGGAAAATGTTCTTTATGTTGAGCGATTCTGCCATCTTTCTACTCAAGCTGAGAACATTCTCATCGATATTCGTGTGAAATTGCTTCATTCATGTGAGCCTGAGAATGTTCTCTGAAATTCCAAGAATAAGGTATGTTCTCATTTTATTTATATGATCATCTATTTTCAATGACAAAGCTACTTCGAGGCTCCCCCTAGGGAGTTTGTATGGTGATGGAAGCTCCATGATGTATTTTTTGTGACATAAAGGTATTTGCTGGAAGACTCAAATCTACCCAAGGAGAGCCTCAAACAAACAGTGATATAGCAGAAACAAATATTTGTACTAACATACAGGGTGTTCATAATTAAGGTAGAAAGAGAACCACTGCTCAGGATGATGTCAAATTTGAACAGCATACTATTGTTGCAGGGGGAAATGCCATGGACAAAAAAATTTAAACGAATATTTGAGAAATTAATGCATCAGAATATGCACACTAACAGACATGCTACACACAGCTGTTCCTCAGTTTGTGTCTGAGACACCCAAGATGACTCTCCATGAAGAATTGCAAGCTGCTGGTAAAGCTCTTTTACAAGAACACTGACTGTGTGTCACTAGCCCTGAATACATACTGGGCACTCAAGGGTATGGGAAAAAGAGCATTGGTCTGGTGTCTGCTAAGTATCTAGAAAAAATGATTACAAAATTAAAAAAGACAAGTTATTTTGAAGTGTGATGTGGTGGAGGGAGGAAAGCAGTTGATCTGATATCTGCTGAAGATGTGGCCACACCATTGCAGGATGGGTTTAGCGGTAGTGTGCAAACATGCGGTGAAGGGGGAATTGCCTGATCATTGGACATGCCTGCAAGCATGGTGCATAAAATCCTATGAAACATCCTGCATTGCTGTCATACAAAATCACCCATGTTCATGATTTATTTTCTGCTGACCTGCCAGCAAGACAAACATTCACTCTGGAATTTCTTGCTTGCATAGAAGTGGACAACAAATGGCCATAGGATATTCTGTGGACAGATGAAGCCCATTTCCATCTCCAAGGACATGTGAACATGCATAATTGCAGAATATGGGCATTGGGAAATATGCATGCACTTCAACGAGTACCACTTCATTCTGCAAAGATGACTGTGTGGAGTGGGATGATGCTATAGTTTATCATAGGGCTGTATTTTTTTTTCTAGGAGATGGCCCTACAGGTCCTGTTACCTGTACCATCACTGGTAAACACTATGAGAGTCTTTTGCTGACCATCATCATTCCAGTACATCAACCGTGTGGATGTGTGGGTAGAATCATTTTTATACAAGATAGCACTTCTTTGCATATTGAGCAGCCAATGAAGCAGCTGCTTCAGAGGAATTTTGGAAATCCTAGAATTATTAGCCATCATTTCCCTACAGCCTGGCCATCCAGATCAGCTGATCTTGGTCTGTGTGACTTCTAACTGTGGAGTTATTTGAAGATGTGGTGTTCAGCGCTCCAGTTACGAACTTAGCTGAATTGCCCTATGTACAGTCTCTGTCAGTTCTAGTACTTTAAAGTCTCCATCACCAACCCAATGATTTACTGAATGGAAAATAAAACACTCATCTCTGTCCTTCAGAGTTATCCTTCTTGTTCTATTTTGACCAAAAGCACATGATATCTGTAGTGTCTTGGGTTTCTCTTCCAGTGATAAAATAGAGCATCATGTTATGGTTCCTGGATGTCTTTCCACCACACAGTGTGCTGATACCATATTTATTACAATGATGTCTATTTTTGAAGTTACTCTGACTCTTCCCTTGTAAGTTGGTTGATTAAAGGGTATATCCATTACCTCTAAATTAGGATATGTGATTGAATATTCTAGTTGTGTTCCATGGTCATCAGTCAGGTGACTCTGACACAACACTGATTTTGTGTTTGTATCAGTGGAGTTAACAAGAGGCTTAGTACATCCTGGATGACTAATATCCATTAGTCTCCTTAGATAATCATCAATATCATTACTGAATTCAAAGTGCATAGAAATCAAGATAGAGCTCTCCGTTCTGGTTAACATTTCCTCACAGATAACGTGCTCTGAACAGTGCTGTGATATTTTTTTCACTTTGATGGCCTCATTAAATAGTATTTTTGCCACCATAGGACATCGTCCTTGGGTGACCATCTGAGCAGTTCTTGAAGAAAAGACATTTTTTAATGTTTAACACCAAAGCTGTTATTTACTGGCTGACTAGTTTTGGGCTTTACCCATTCTCAGAAGGCACATATTTAAATTTAGGACACTTAAATGTATCTCAGAACTTCAAAGACCGAAATAATCTGTCATAAATAAATAGCAGCTTTGATGTTAAACATATAAAATGTCTTTTCTTCAATATCTGAGAGCTGCAAGCTGCAACATATTGTAAACATTTGAGCAGTTCTTGTTACTGGGGACCTTTGTGCCTTAGCATATGATTTCTCCTGTTGTTTGTTTATTGTCACCTCCAAATGGTAAGTGTCTTGCAATTTTACAGTTATCTCATTAAAATTCTCCTTTTGATATAGATGTAATATTTAGATATATTTCTTAGATCTGATATTTGTGGCATCACATGCTAGCTAATAATCATATTCAAGGTGTACCATATGGCATGTTCTGTTATAGTTTTTTGTTCATTACCTTATCTTTACTTGTTTTTATAATACTTCATGATGCCTTATACTCATTATTCTATGGCCA
Source organism: Schistocerca americana (assembly GCF_021461395.2). Taxonomy (NCBI): domain Eukaryota; kingdom Metazoa; phylum Arthropoda; class Insecta; order Orthoptera; family Acrididae; genus Schistocerca; species Schistocerca americana. The sequence goes on along the minus strand of NC_060121.1, from coordinate 407,400,152 downwards.
GTTAAGAAAGAAACTTGATTGCATTTTATTTCTACATATTTAGCGATACAACATTCATTAGCCCATATTCACTACGGCATGATTAGAACTTACAATCTACTACAGTTTTGCAATGTTCGTATTGCTGAGTTATTATAAAATGTATGCTGTCTGAACACTCACATTTCTAATATGCTACTGTCTAATTCACCTCTGCAATCATTTTAATCTGTCTGTCATGTAACTTAAATAATTATGAAAAATATGGATTGCTACTTGTCGTAAAGATGACATGCTGAGTTGCAGTAAAGCACAGCAAAAAGTGTGTGACACCCTGAGCTTTTGGCAAGAACCTTCTTCAGAAAATAAGGGGAAACACACATATATTCACACAAGCAGGCACACCTCATGCACACAAAGCCGCTATCTTCAGCTGTTCTGGCCAGTCTGCTACTGTTGTGTTGAATAAAAGCAGTAATCTGGAGTGGGACATAGAAGTGGAAGGGATTGGAGGCTACGGGAGGGGGACAGAGAAGAGCACTGCCTGGCAGAGGATGCGAGTGCTACTGTAGGAGAGGGCAGGACAGGGCTCAGGCAGGACAGGGCTCAGGCAAGACCATTAGGCTATTGGCTATTGAGGGGGAGCAGGGCGACAGAGGATACCAGAAGTGGAAAAGGAGAGGAGCAGAGAGCAGAAAAGATTGGTGGGTGTGTTGTCAGCAGATAGTGGCACATAATGAGGGTGAGGGAAAGTGTATTGTGAGGATGCGATGGACAAAGGGGTCAGAAACTGTTCCTGGAGTGTGTGGGGCTAGTAGGTTATCGTAGGTTGTGGACAGTATTATTCCAGGAATGGAGAATAACTCCCATCTGCCAGTTCAGGAAAACTGGTGGTGGAGGAGAGGATCTGGATGATGTAGGTTGTGAAGCAGCCATTGAAATCAAGCATGTTATTTTCAGCACCATGTTGTGCCACAGGGTGGTCCACTTTGCTCTTGGCTATGGTTTAATGTTGGCCATTCAACCTAGTGGACAGTTGCTTGATGGTCACCCCAATATTAAAGCTGTGCAATGATTGTAGCAGATATGAAATGGCTGCTTTCACAAGTGGCCTGGTCTCTGGTGGGGTAGGTCAAGTTTGTGACAGGACTGGAATATGAATTGCTGTATAGATGGTTGGGCAGGTCTTCCACCTTGGTCTTCCACAAGGGTATGATCCATGTGGTAAGGGACTGAGATGGGGAGTGGCATAGGGATGGACTAGGATGTTGTAGAGGTTGGTTGGACAGTAGGTGCAGGCAGCATCTTGGGTAGGATATCCCTCATTTCAGGGTATGATGATAGATAATCAAAGTCCTGATGAAGTACGTGGTTCACATGTTCCAGTCTGGAGTGATATTGGATGATGAAGGGCTTGCTCCTTTGTAGCTGGTTCTTGAGGGTGGTGGGAGGGATGGTTGTGTGTGGGGATATGGCAGGGGGAATCTGTTTGCAGAGTAGGTCTGAGGGATAGTGTCTGTCTGTGAAGGCCCTTATGAGTCCTTCAACATACTGAGAAATGGAGTTCTTGTCACTGCAGATAAGCCATCCCTGGGTGGTCTAGCTGTATGGGAGGATTTTTTGGTGTGGAACGGATGGCAGCTGTCGAAATGCAGACATTGTTGGTGGTTTTAACAGGGACTGAATGTGGATGGAGCCATCAGAGGGGAGGAGATCGTCATCTGGGAAGGTGGCATACTGAGTTGAGGAGCATCAGATCAAGTGGGTCGGAGGGAAAGTGTTGAGGTTGTGAAGCAATGGGGATAGGGTCTCTTGACTCTGAGTCCAGATCATGAAGATATCACCAATTAACCAGATCAGGGATTTGGGTTTCTGGGAGGCTAGGAAGATTTTCTCTGCATGGTCTATAAAGAGGCTGGCATAGTGTATGCCATTCGGGAGCCCACAGCTGTGCCTTAGATTTGTTAGTATGCCTGAGAAGTAATTGTATGTTAGGTTACAGTTAGTAAGGTGCAGAAGGTATGAGGTAGTGGGTTTAGGGTCTGGGAGAGGTACTGCCCAATAGCATCAAGACAATGGGCATTATGGATGTTGGTGTGTTGTAAAGTGGTGTTAACATTGACAAGTAGGAATCCAGGATTTAAATTGGTGGGGTCAGTGGAGAGTCAGTGTAATTTCTATAATAAGTACTTGCCAAAGCCAACTCCTTTTTAAGGTCCAAGATCAAACATGTGATTGCAACCTAATGAAACAAATAAAACACTGTGAATAAAAAAGGCAACATTACCATCATATGTACAACATTCAGAAAATTATGCAACAGTGACAATAACAAAGAAATGTAATGTAACATTGTTACATTTATGAAAGCAAATGGGGGAAATAGACCAAGTGCTGGCCAATAATTGTCTATGAGTTTAATCATAACTGATGGTTTATACAGAGAACCATGGCATTCCATGTTGTTACTGAGGTGGAGGTCCTAGACATCCAATCAGGTATCAAATTCTTTAATAGACTATATACTGCAAATACTGTTTTATCTGTTAATTGACTAAATGAACCATTCAGTTCCTATTTAAATTATGTAATTATTGCAAGATGTTATTCTTAAAAAATATCATCTGCATTTTTCAGATGCTTAATGATTTCAAGGACTATTTGCTGAAACAAAATGCTCTTCCATTTTTTTGGATAGAGGAAAATGATCTGTTGTCACAATTAAATCCATATGAGAAGCAAAACATAGGAGGATATCTTCATCATATGCTTAAAGATATTGAGAGGAATCTTGACAAACCGGGACATCTAGAAAATTATTTCAAACTTCGTGAGAGGTAAGATCATATTTTATGTACCTCATGGCAGATATGGAAACTCAATTGTGACAGCTTGTATTATTAAATAAATTTGGAGCTACAAATGAAACATTTCTCTATTTGTCTGTTGCAACAAGAGCTAATTAGAGACAATGTTATTTATTGTGGAATGTTTGAGATTATTTAGTCTCTTTGCACTGTAGAGTCTGTATTGATTGATTTGGAAAAAAATCGAGCTCAATAATAGTACAGACCTTGAAATGAATGTGAATAATTTAGTGTGACATGTGCTACACAAGGTGCAAGACATGTTTGTTATATTACATTTCCTTCCACTAGCCACACAACAACATGACTCTGTGTTGTGCTACTGTTAGGAACTTATCTCAGATCGAGGTCAAAATTTTGTAGCTATTAATACAGTTTAAAAATGTTGGTTGTAATCATACAGTTTCTAATACTTCTTTGAGTGTGCCTACACAAATTGTATTTAGCATTCTGTGCTGTTTGTATACTAGTGAATTTTCTTATTCATATCGTAGTGCCAGAGTATGTAAGCACACTTTCATGACACGTAAGCACAATGGACAAAAAATTAGTCACCACAGGAGACTTTATGCTAATACTGTGTAAAACCACAGCTAAACTTTATAATATACATCTATATATCTACTCCAGAAGCCACCATATGGTGCATAGTGGACAGTACTTTGTACCACTACTAGTCATTTCCTTTCCTTTTCCACTTGCAAATGGAGTGAGTGGAAAATGGTTGCATATATGCATCCTTATGAGCCCTAATTTCTCTTATCTTGTCTTCACAGTCCTTATGCATGATGAATGTTGGAGGCAATAGAATCATTCTGCAGTCATTTACTAAAGCCAGTTCTCTAAACTTCCTCAGCAATGTTGCATGAAAAGAATGTCACCTTCCCTCCAAGGATTCCCATTGGAGTTGATGGAGTATTTCTGTAATACTCACATGTTGATTGAACCTACTGGTAACAAATCTAGCAGCATGCCACTGAATTTCTTCAATATTTTCCATAAATCTGACCTGCAACACTCAAGCAGTACTCAAGAATTGGTCATACAAGTATTCTACATGTGGTCTCCTTTATAGATGAGCTACAGTTTCCTAGAATTCTAGAACTCTCCCAATGAACCAAAGTTGACCATTCACCTTTCCAACTACTAACATTACACGTGTGTTCCACTTGAACTGCACCCTCTATACACTTTAAATTAAACACCTCACTGAGCTGTCAGTGCATTTGATGCTATGTATCATTTTAAATGAGGAAAAGTTGTGACTCATTGGGCCACATTATATCCTCCAATCAGCTTCTATTCAGTTTCAACATTTGAGGGTGCAGAATTTGGCTGAATTAAATTCAGAATTTTCCTGTAAGTATTAGAGGTGCAGAATTTTCTGCAACCTTGTAACCTATAAATGAGCAAACATGTATACAAGTAGTTTTATTATTGTTCGGAGAGTGGGTCTCAAAAACCAACCATGAGTGCTTGCATACAATATGTGTGTAACAATGGGTTGTTTGATCGTGTCAGAACATTCTACGTTCACTTAGGATGCTTGTGATTACATGCACAACTTGATCTTTGCACATTTTGTTTTCTTCAGTCTGAGCAATGTGGTAAAGTATACGACACTGCCCTAATGTTTGGGATGACAGTGGTTTTATTTTCTTAGTACTGATGTCCTCAGTACTTCCCCTTGCATATCAAATACTTATCATGACTCTATAACTATTGTACAAGATCCGTTGTGACCAGCATCTGAGTCTGGAATAAACTAGTCAGTAACCTATTCCTGATTCAAAACCATGCTGCATTCAAGAGGAAACTAAAGCATTATCTGCTATCATTGGTGTAGATACCCTCTCAAAATTCCAAAAAGTGTAACAGTATTTCTGTCACATTGTCAGCAACCATGTTTATTTCTTTTTTTTATCCTTTTTCCATCTCGTGTGCTAGCTTCACTGTATTGTTTCTCACTCTTTTCTGAATATATCTTTCTTCAACTTTGTTTTCTTCTTTTAACTGCCATGCATTTCTATTAGTATACTCGTATTTGGGAAGAATATTATATTATGAGAAAATTACTTGACACAGTATTAATAATGCTGACTTTACTGTAACATAGTCAAGCCTAACTAGGCAATCTATGCCATGATCTACATATAAGAAAAGCAACATTAAGAACTGTAGGAATTTTTGCAGCATTCTGGACTTCCAGAGAAATGTGTTTTCAATGATTACTCATTACTGTTTTCAGGTATTAGTAACCATTATTAGACCAAGATTCTGAAATACATAATTAAAAAAAAAAGAAAAGAGTCATAGTATTCGTAATCTTGGTGTGTTGTTGGTTATTAGAACCAAATCCAGTTACCCCCAGTAGAAGAAAAATTCATTGTGATGAACTGTTACTTTTTATTTTTATATTAAGAATTGGTATTTGATTGCATATATGTGGGAGTATGTATCAGAGGAAGATTGTGAGCATAGGATGAATATTTTGGGAATACATAGGGTATTTTTGAAGTAGTGGCCAAAAGTAGCAAAAAAACTCCAGTAAACATGGGTCCGCAAATTCATGTTGCCGAGGTATTGCATTAATTCAGATTGGGAGCCAACTGCAAATGCTCCTATATACCAAGGTATTTATGTTGGTATCTCAATGTTTGGGAATGACTATCTGTTTGTTTGGTCATGTGCAACTACTACCCTTTCACTTTATGTGTACTGGGACATACTGGCTTTGCAATCAGTTACGAACATGAAGGCACCATGGACAGAGGTTACACCAATGAAGAGTATGCTGACATGCACTTTGTCTATGGCAAAGCGAATGGCAGTGTGTTGAGGCACACAATTGTATGACAAAGCTATTTCTCTCTGCAGGCAGCCCGACAGATGTACATATAGCAAGTTATATCAGTACTTTAGAGAAACCAGGAGTTTCGTACATGATGTATGAGAAGGTTGACCCAGATCCATAACACCTGATGTTGAGGAAAGGGTTTTACGCATTGTACTCAAACATCCAAGTACTTCAACAAGGATGATTGCTACCCAAGAGCATGTCCTGAGTCATAGCAGTTTGTGGCAGATTTTACATCAGCAAGTACTCTGTCCATATCGTCTCCAGTGAATGCAAGCCGTCAACAATGCAGAATTCCCTCATAGAGAGAATTTCTGTCAATAGTTGCAACAGCAGTGTACCCTGAATCTCCTGTTTGTAAGCAGTATCATGACATCAGCAGTGTTATTGATTGAATGTCTGGGCCAGACTGCTCGGAGACTGTATAATTGGACCACACTTCCTACCACAGAGAATAACTGGGCAGCAGTACATGCAGTCTGTGTGGACTGTACTTCCAAACTCCCACTGGACCAATGCCTGAACATGGGGTTCAAGTATGATGGCACCTCAGTACATTTTCATTTACAAATGTGCCAGCTTCTACCTCGAGTATATGGTAAACACTGGATAGGTAGAGAAGGGTGTGTGTCATGACTTCCAAGGTCTGTGGATTTAAGTCCCGTGGATTTCTGTGTGTGGGGTCATGTCAAAAGCATCATTATACTACCGAGGTCAGCCATTTTGAGGAATTATGCTTGCCGATTGAAGAAGCCTTCCAGCGTTTTCAGAATTCCCCAGGACTGCCTGAGAGGATTCACAACTCATTTCAGAGACTAGTTCCATGTTGCATTAAGATGCAAGTGCAACATTTTGAACACCTACTTTAATGTTTAGAGATGCCCTGTGTTCTTAGGCACTGATGAACCACAACAGAAAACGTATTGTATCTCAACAATGCTTGATTTGTGGACCCATCTTTATTGGCACAATTTAGCTGCTTTTAGTCTGTACTGTCCACATGTGAATTATTGACCATTGCTTCTGAAACACCCTGTTTACTGCAAACAATTGTGTCAAGTGTATAATGTGTCTCATGGCTGTATGAATACCAGATCAATGCCAAATAAAAAGTAAATAATGGAAACTCCATAATGGAATGTAAGAATATGATGAAAAAGAAAGCTGCTACTCACCATATAGCGGAGATGCTAAGTCACAGGTAGGCACAACAGAAAGACCGTCACTAATATAGCTTTTGGCCATCAAGGCCTTTGTCAAAAATAGACCACACACACACACACACACACACACACACACACACACACACACATACATACACACAAACACATACACACAAAAAAGCACTCACACAAATGCAACTCACACACACATGAATGCAGTCTATGGCAAATGATGCCACATTGTGAACAGCAGTACCAGTGCATGATGGGAGTGGCAACTGGTTGGAGGTAAGGAGGGGGCTGTGGCAGGTACTGTTAGTGATATAGGGTAGGGGTGGGGGACAGTGAAGTGCTGCTGGGGAGCACACGGGGACAAGGTGGAGAAAGGGTAGGGCAGCTGTGTGTAGTCGGGAGGTTAGACGGAGGGCAGTGGAGAGGTGGGAGGTAGCGAAAAGAAGTAAGAAGACTGGGTGCGATGGTGGAATGAGGGCTGTGTAGTGCTAGAATGGGAACAGAGAAGGGGCTGGATGGGTGAGGACAGTGACTAATGAAGATTGAGACCAGGAGTGTTACGGGAAAGAAGGCTATATTGTAGGGAAAGCTACCAAATGTGCAATTCAGAAAAGATGCTGTTGGTGGGAAGGATCCATATGGCACAGGCTGTGAAGCAGTCATTGAAACGAAGGATGTTGTGTTGTTATGGGAAAGTAGGCTATATTGTAGGAAAAGCTACTGACTGTGCAATTCAGAAAAGATGCTGTTGGTGGGAAGGATCCATATGGCACAGGCTGTGAAGCAGTTATTGAAATGAACGATGTTGTGTTGGGCAGCATGCTCAGCAAAAGGATGGTCAACTTGTTTCGTGGCCACAATTTGTCAGTGGCCATTCATGTGGACAGATTGGTTGTTGGTTGTCATTCCCACATAAAATGCAGCACAGTGGTTGCAGCTTAGCTTGTAGATCACTGCCTTTGATGGGATGGTGATGTTTTTGACTGAACTGGTGTAGGAGGTGGTGGGAGGATGCATAGGACAGGTGTTGCATTGAGGTCTGTTGCAGGAATATGAGTCATCTGGTAAGGGGTTGGGAGCCGGGGTTGTGTAGGAATGGACAAGTACATTGTGTAGGTTTGGTGGACGACGGAATACAACTGTGGGAGAGAAGCGAAGGATAGTAGGCAGGACATTCCTCATTTCACGCTATGAGGAGAGATAGTCTAAACACTGGTGGAGAATGTAATTCAGTTGCTTCACTCCTGGGTGATACTGGGTTACAAGGGGAATGCTCTTCTGTGGCTGGGAGGTGGTGGGGAGATTGTTTTTGTACAAAGTTGGGAGCATAATTACACTCTGTAAAGGCCTTAGTGAGACCCTCATATTTCATGAGGGACCGCTCATCCCTGCAGATGCAATGGCCATGGGTGGCTAGGCTGTATGGAAAGGACTTTTTTGTATGGAATGGGTGGCAGATGTCAAAATGGAGGTATTGCTAGTGATTACTAGCTTTGATATAGACAGAGGCTCTGATACAGCCATCATTGAGGTAGAGGTCAACATCTAGAAAGCTAGATTGTTGGGTTGCATAGGCCCAGGTGAATCAAATTGGGTAGAACCTGTTCAGGTTCTGAAGGAATGTGGATAGGGTGTTCTCAACCTCGATTCAGTTCACTAAGATGTCATCAGTGAATCTGAAACAGGTGGGGGTTTAGGATTATGGGTGTTTAGAAAGGAGTTGCATTTGTGTGAGTGTGTGTGTGCATGTCTGTTGTCTAGTTTTGAAGAAGGCCTTCTTGGCCAAAAGCTTTTTGCGACAACCTTTTTGTTATGCCTATCTGCGACTCAGCATCTCTGCTGTATGGTGAGTAGCAACTTTCCTTTTCATAATATTGTTACATTCCATCCTGGATTTACCATTGTTTGATTTTTGCCTGACAGCTTTTCTTTGATCCTAACCCAGTGTTATCTTCCTTTGTTACTGTTTCCTAATGCATCACTATACTCAAAGCCCGTCCTTTTTTCTCTTTCTTTCCTGTGTTTCACTTGTTGCCTTACAAAATGCCCTGCATGCTCTACTTATGAACCACACTGTGTCAGCCACCTCGGTCATGCACAAAAGATGGCTACAAGACATGCTGATTGTTTGTCCAATGTCTTACATTCCACATTACTCCTCCCAACACCATTAATCCCGTACCTTCAAACTGATCACTCTCCTGTATTTTCACATGTTATTTCAAGCACCTTTCTGGTGCCATATGATCTTGTATCTAATCGTACGAACTCCCCCCCCCCCCCCCCCCACTTCCACTCTTTCTTTGTTCTATAACATTTCACACCAACTTTTTCCACTTAATCCAATCACATCTGCCTTCCCCCTCCTTCACACTTATCCACCCTCAGACCTGCCACCTAGCAAAAGCCAGGATGCCCCACTGTGGATGATTACTGTGCCCCCACCGAGAGAATTGTTGCTCTCATAGAGCTTCCCCTGCAATCTATTACCCAGAACCTACCCATCTATATAAAAGATACCAACCATTTCCTCCACTGACTCTCCACAGTTCCTGTCCCTTTATCACATGGTGCCCAGCTCGTCACTATTGATGCCACCTCCCTGTTCACTAACATTCCTAATGCTCAGGGCCTTACCAGTATTGAACACTACCTGTCCCAATGCCCGACGGATTCCAAACCAGCAACCTCCTTCCTAGTCGCCATGATCAACTATATCCTCATCCACAATTACTCACCGAGTGAGGTGGCGCAGTGGTTAGACACTGGACTCACATTCGGGAGGACGACAGTTCAATCCCGCGTCCGGCCATCCTGATTTAGGTTTTCCATGATTTCCCTAAATCACTGCAGGCAAATACCGGGATGGCTCCTCTAAAAGGGCACGGCCGACTTCCTTCCCCATCCTTCCCTAATCCGATGAGACCAAAGACCACGCTGTCTGGTCTCCTTCCCCAAACAACCAATCAACCAACCACAATTACTTCTCTTTTGAAGGCATTACCTACATCCAAATCTGGGGTATGGCTATGGGCACCCGCATGGCACCATCCTGTGCCAACCTATTCATGGGCCACCTAGAGGAATCCTTCCCTAACACCCAGAATCCTAAACTCCTCACCTGGTTCAGATTCATTGATAACATCTTTGGTACCTGGAACGAATGTGAGGACACCCTATCCACATTCCTCCAGAACCTCAACAACTTCTCCCCCATTTGCTTCACATAATCCTACTCAACCCGACAAGCCACCTTCCTAGATTTTGACCTCCACCTCAAAGATGGCTACATCAGTACCTCCATCCATATCAGACCTGCTAACCATCAGCAATACCTCCTCTTCGACAGCTTCCACTCATTCCATACCAAGAAGTCCCTTCTGTACAGCCTAGCCACCCATGGTTGTCGCATCTGCAGTGATGAGCGGTCCCTGTTGAAATATACCGAGGGTATTACTGAAGCCTTCACAGACCGTAATTATCCTACCGACCTTGTACAAAACAAATCACCCATGCCTTATCATTCCAGTCTCCCACCACCTCCCAAAGTCTCACTGTCCAGCTGCAGAGGAGCGTCCCCCTCATAACTCAGTATCACCCAGGACTGGAGTAACAGAATTGCATTCTCTGGCAGCATTTGACTACCTCTCATTGTGCCCTGAAATGGAAATGTCCTGCGCACTATCCTTCCCACCCCTCCCACAGTGGTATTCAGCTGTCCAGTGAACCTACACAATATACTTGTCCATCCCTACACAACCCCTGCTCCCATCCCCTTACCTCATGGCTCATGTCGCTGTATTAGACCTTGATGCAAGACCTGTCCCATACATCCTCCCATCACCACTTCTCCAGTCTGGTCACAAATGTCACCTATCCCATAAAAGGCAGGGCTACCTGTGAAACCAGTCATGTGATCTGCAAGCTAAGCTGAAACCACTATGGTGCATTCTATGTGGACATGATAACCAACAAGCTGTCTGTCAACATGAATGGCCACTAACAAACTGTGACCAAGAAACAAGTGGACCATCCTCTTGCTGAGCAAGCTGCCCGACACATCCTTCATTTCAATGACTGCTCCACAGCCTGTGCTGTATGGATCCTCCCCACCAACACCAGCTTTTCTAAACTGCAAAGGTGGAACTTTGCCTGCAATATATCCTACGTTGCCCTAGACCTCCTGGCCTCAACCTTCATTTGTCGTTGTCCTCATCCATCCAGCCCCATCCCTGTTCCCATTCCAGCTCTTCACAGCCCACACTCCACCTTTGCATCCAGTCTTTTTACTAATTATCCACAATGCCCCCCCCCCTCCCCACCCCTACCTCTCCACTGCCCTCCATATAACCTCCCGACTGCACATAGCTGCCCTACCCTCTCTACATCTTGTCCCTGTGTGCTCCCCAGCAGCACTTCACTGTCTCTCACACCTACCTTACATCCCTAACTCTCCCTGCCCTAGCCTCCCCCTTACCCGCATCATGCACTGGTGGTCTGCAGACCACCTTCATGCTACATATCATCCCTGAAGGCAATGACATCTTCCATCAGGATAACTGTCCATGTAACAAGGTGAGAAGCATGATGCAGTGGTTGGGGTAACATGACACTAGACTCAGGTTGATGTCTTGGTCACCAAATGATTCCTTCCACTGATTTCATGCAATTTTTTACATTCACTCTCTGAAATGAAATGCTTGACAGTACCTGTCTATCAGTACATGAGGTCTGCCTGGTCTTAGTTTAGCTATGGCTCTTCCTTCACATTTACACCATCAGCAGTCAACTTGGGTAGCCTTAGAAGGGTTGAAATACCCCTGATGTCTTTGTAACTCGATTGGCAGCCGATTTGATGTCACTGGGATCTCTTGACCACCCCATTCTATTGTTACACCCCATTCTGTTGTTACTGCTTCTCTACTGACAACACAGTTCTCCCTAACACCTTTTACACTAGCCAGTCTGTCTCGAGTGACACCTAGTGGCCAACTTTGCATTACACAGGGGTGTCTGGATACTTTTGATCAAATCCCAAGCAGAAGAAAATTACAACATATCTTAGTATCCAAATTTTCTGCAAATTATCAGAATATCTAGATTTAGAGATTGGAAAGTTCTGTCCACTACAATTTTCTTTGAATAAATACTAATGTCATCAAGTAACAGATAAACAGCAGCTATTTAATATACCTGACGAAGCAGTAGGTTTTTTCAACATGGTGGCTTTATTTCTGTTTTACTAGGTTAAATTTGCATTGTGTAAGTACAAATAGCATTAGGTGTAAGCCTTTGTAATGATAGATTATTGATAACATCTTATATAGGTTAAGTTTCTATGATTTGCTTACTTTTTGTTAATGTTTACCATGATTCATTCTACATACCTGCAGGTTGTTGTTCTTGACTGGATCTACAGAACATGCTTAATGAATGAATTAATGAATGCCACCCAGCATTATAATTTTTTTAATCCTCCAGTTCTTTGTTGGATGCATTGCATAGAGATATTACACATATCGTGGCACAATCAAACACTGCTTTCTTCAATATTATCAAAGACTTGGTTGACTATCAACAAAGAATTTGCACAGTGTACATTTGAATTGTTAAGTTTTAATATACAACTTGGGACCATTTGCAGATTTCTGTTTGGAGGCTAATAAATATTGATTGCAAATCTTCCCATCATGGCAAAAATTAGCTAAGTGTAGTCATTGCTGAAATATTTCTATTTGGTAATGTTGATCTGTGACCCCTATTTTAGGACAAGATATTGGCTAATTTACAGACTCTTTGAGTTTCACAGCCCCTGTTGCGTACTTTTATTATGTCAAAGTTGTAGACATGGCCAAATGGTTTTATAAAAATTTGGTCAACTTTAAATTTACTTCAGCAGTAATACTAGTTGGAAAGTTGACTGTAAAAATGTTTACTCTAAATACAGTACCATGAGGTAAGTTACAATCAATAACAGCTGAAACATTGGTCTATAAAATAAGTTGATAATGTGGTCACATATTCAGAGAAACATCACAGAAGTAGCATTATAAAGTTTGAATTCTTAAAGAAGTCACTTAAATCACCAGAGGAAAATATTTTCATTCTATTACCTTTAAGCAGGTTTTCAAGTTTGCAGTGAACAGAATCCACTCTGTGCAGGAAGATCTGCAAAGTGTTGTAACTAGAACATTAAAATGGAACAACCTGTGGTTCTACATATGAATGTAACTACAAAATACAAATAGTAAGTGTATGACACTTTATTTTGCACATATAACACAGCAGAACATGATTGCACAGATGTGCATCAAAACAAAAACATCAAAATAGAGCTCTAGTCAAAGTGTTTCAATCCAAAGAGGCAACTATTACATACTGATAATCGCCACAGAGTCCCCCTCCCCTGGCAGTGCAGAGGATGAGGAAGCAAGAACTAGTGTGTCATCATTGGTGTAAGTAACAGTCCGGTGGAACTGAGGAGTTAACAGTGGATTATCAGACTGGTTGGTGGAGGCTATACCATTATGGTGGACACCCTGAAATTGCAGAGCCATCAAGGAGGACATGTGGGATGACACACTCTGGTCACAGTCACAGAGTGTAGTTGTAATGGAGTGTGTCACTGAAGGAGTGGGGTGATGGTGGTAAGGCATCTGCCTGCATCAATTAATGCAGAGATATTGTCTTTGTCTGGGTCAAGTGGAGTGTGGAAGATGCAAAGCAGCATTATGTGGGCAGTGGAAGGATCCTCCAGAGAGCACGGTTGAGTGAGGAGGACAAGCAGCAGCCCATCTCGCAGCTGAAAAGATAGATTGTTGAAAGGATACACTGAGACAGGGACCGATGACCGTAACAGTCTGGTCCCTTTAATCCCCCAAATCAACCAACCAACACTGAGACATTGACGACGAATCTCATGATACTTGAGTGAGCAGAAGAGGGTGATAGTTCCTGAGGCACTGTGGCAGGCACATACAAGGAGGTAGTAGAAAGGTTGTTTGGAAACTTCTCAGAATCACCATGACTGCTCAGTACTAGCACAACGAGTTGTTCATGTGATATTTATTGGACTGTTGCCTGTAAACACATGCAATGCCAGTGCTCTTGGAAGAGAGCTGTGGTGGTGACATGGCTCTGTTGTTATTTCCATGTAGTGATTTGTAAAGATGGAAAAAATAGACACTTGAGCAGTGATTAAGTACTTCGTAAAGAAAGGTGTGAAAGCAAAGGACATTCATGCTGATTTCCCTTAGAGAACCCATGGTCGGATCTCTGACCAGGAGGCATCATGGCAAATAAGAGCAGTTTTTGGAGTCCTTTGCCAATGCTGCACCAACAGTTACTCTAAGGATGATATACCATTGTTTGGAATTTGTCAGGGCCACACAAATCACACAGTTTAGTGAAAAGTAATGATGCAAATTGCCACCACTGGCAAGTGGTGATGGAGGAGGGGCAGCCAAAGCATGCAAGCCAGTTACTGATGACGGCTCACACTACAGAGTCACCTGTAATAACAGGTAAAGGAACTGCTTCGACCCACCTGGTGGTGTGATTGATAATGGATAGTATGTACCAACAACCACCTGAAGGAGGTAAGGGCCCATTGAAGTCATGATTAACATGACAAATCTGCCTTTAGGAATGTCAAACTGGCCTCATGGCAGTTGGGAGAGCCGATCCATGTTGCTATGTTGGCAAGGGGGGCAGGCCCAGGCCAGAGTTTGGCAGTCCTTGTTAATGCCCTACCACACGAAATGCTCTATGTCCAACCTAGTAGTAGCCTTCATGCCAGTGTGTGCCAGATTATATAAGACCAAAAAAAGCATAAAGCAAAGATATGCAGGAACCGGAGGTCTGGCAGTACTGTGTAAATATCGCATAAATGATGTTGAGGCAGGGAGATAATGTGATTGTATGATCAGGGATGAAGGAGGGTCATTCATCAAGTCCTGCACATCTGCATGCACAGGCTGTTGTCTCATGTGTTTGTTCAGGTGAATGGTAGAAGAGATAACATACACATGTGACATGTAGCATGTCACAATGTTGTCAGCCCATTTAATGTAATGGATATCAGTCATATATTGACATACAATGTCCATATGGTGAAAGTGGTGAGGGGGTACATCAGGCAAGGAGCTACAATGGGCGTCAGCCAGCAGTTGGTGGTCTGTAAACACATTGACTTCTTGTCCCTCAGTGTCTTCTCAGAAGTAATCCATAGCCTCATAAATCGCCATGAGCTCCCTGTAGAAGGCGGACCATTTACACTGAGAGGCTGGAAGTTTTTTGGAGAAGAAACACAGAGGTTGAGAGAGATCATAAACATGCTGCTGTAAGACAGCTCCAATGGAGGTTTCACTCACATTGGTAGTGATGAATAGGCAAGCATCAGTGATAGGATGTGCCAGCATGACTGCATTTGTAAGGGCCATCTTGAGGTCACGGAAAGAGCACTTCATGTCTTTGGACCACTGATTCTTACGACACATGGAAGTGTTTTTTCCAGACAAAGCATCAGTTAAAGAGGCCTGAAGAGAGGCAGCATGAGGAATATGATGTTGAAAGAAACCATCTCACTTCTCAATAGGTTACAGGGTGAGGGAGGTTATTGGTGAAATCACCGCTCTCAGACAGTGGGTTGATACCCTTAGATGAGACAGAATGTCCAAGAAACAGGATACAGAAACATTGGAATTGTGATTTGCATGGTTGATTTCCACACGGTGGTCAGAAAGGACTTGTCGGACCTGTTGAAGATAAGTCATGTTCCTTGAAGGAGGAAAAAAAATGATAATTTCATCCAGGTACGTGAAGCAAAAGGGAAGCAAAAACAATATAGAGTCAGTAAATTGTTGTCAGGTTTGAGCTGCATTTTTTAGACCATATGGCATGAAGCAGTATTCGAACAATTCATATTCGAACAATTCAAAGGGGGTAGTGATCACTGTTTTCAGAATTTTGTCCTTAAATATGAGAATTTGATGGTATGCTTTGTGGCAGTTGATCATGTTGAAAACTTGCACGTCATGAAGTTGCTGAGCGAAGTTCTGATTGTGGGGAATAAGGTAAGTGTCCAAAGACTTATGAGCATTCAGTTGGTGGTAGTCTCCACAGAGACAGAAAAAAAACTATCTTTTTGTGGAACCAGGTGTATAGGGGATAACCAGGTGCTATGAGAGGTGTGCACAATACCTGCATTTGACAGTTCCTATAGCGCAGCCTTAGCATTACGTAACTTGGTAGCATTAAGGTAGTGAGGTGTCTGATGAACTGGTGGTTCATCTGTGATATACAATGCTATGTCCACGGACTTAACCAAATCACGCGCTCCCTGCCATCACTCAGCCTGGCCACACATGCGTGGTGGTCGGCCTTAGCTTCACGTCGTGGCCGCCGGAGGTTCATAGCTACTTGCTATGAGAACAATAGATGGTGCGTGCTTCAGTGTGGAGAATAAAGATAAGTAATCTTCCTGATCACTGGCACCTTACTTTGAGACTAATCTTTTCTCGGCCATCAGATCTTGCATCACACCTGGTGGCGTCCTGCTACCAATTCCAACTTATGTTTGCCTCTCCAGGCAGACATAAAATACAGTGTATGGCGTATATTGTTAGTAATTGTGATGATCTGGTGTGCAAAGCCACTAGTCATTTGACTGGGAGATTTTGCAGAAGTTGTCTGAGGTACGGCACATGACACACAGGAAGAATTAAAGTCACTAACCTGAGAAATCATTGGTGAAGGTGTTGAAGGCAAGTGTGCAGAATTCTCAATGGAGGGGACCTTCAAAATAGAGAACTCTTCAATTGCTTCATGAGCAAGGTACAGTTCATCCGTAGAGTTGACAATCTATTGGCATAGAGTGTCATTGCTGGAGTGAAGGGTGGAGATGTCATGCTATTGTGATAGATTTGGTAGATGAAGAAACACTGGACAGTCTTGTGCGACGAGTAGTGCAGTAACCACATGGAGGTCAAGGGAGGGGCCATGGAAATGTAGGAAATCTATACAAAGAACCAAAACATCGACATTGGCCACATGAAAAGTCAAAGTAAGAAACAAGTCAGAGAGTTGCAACACCATAGGCAACAATGGGAGAGTGATTATCAGTTCATAGAACTATTGATGATGGGAAAAAGTCTGCTGGAATGAGTGACTTGGGAATCACGTTCAAATTGGCACCAGTTTCAACCGGAAAAGAAGACTTCATAATGAGATCCTACAAATAAAGTCAGCCGATGAAAAGTCATTGGTGATCTGTGCGCCACCCTTGAAGGAAACACATGGGAGAACCAATGCGTCAGGCATGGGTGAACAAACCGTAGATGTAGGCATGGTATGTACTGACGTGGCAGATGAGCCATACCCCAAGATCTGTGGGGAGTCCATTAAGATGGTGCGCGAAAATATCAACGCGAGAGCTGCAGGCAGATGAGAGGCAGAAAGGTGCATGTGAAACATGGGCAACATGTCAAACGATGGGGCACAAGAGAGGCTGGTCTGGAAAGTGGTACATTGCCTGCCATCTTGGCAGCAGCCAGTGGAGGGTGGCACAGAAGGCATGGTACAGTGGGTGTGGAGGCACAGAACAACATAGTGGTGGAAATGGAGTCCAGTGAAGTTGCAATCCTGTCCAGCACAGAAGAAATGGCAGTCCTGGCCAATGTATACCAAACTGGCATGGAAGGAGCAGGTAGACCAGTGGGCAAGCTAGCAGGAGCAGTACCAGCCTTGGCATACAAGTAAGCGTCCTGTGAATCAACAATCACAAAAATAGAATTCTCTAGCTTAACTGGCACAGAACATATGGACATATTAATGCACTGTATTTTCCAGTCCATCACATTGTGGCAGCATGGCTTGGCCACCCCACCATGGATGCCTTCATACAGACAGTTTATGGTGCTGCGTTTTTTAGTCTGGAAGCATGAACAGTACTTGCGATATAATTAGTAACCATAATCGTTAATAACCAAATATGTGCCAGGATGGACTACAGGTTTGTAAGCCATGGCGGTGGTAAATTGACCAAGAACAGGTATATGATGTTTATTGTAGCTTTCTAGATGGTGTTAGATGGGAGCCAGTGATGGGGAGCCCAGACATCTGGACATTTGAAAGTTGAGGAATGAAACAGCTGCTCCAGTACCCACATGCAGCTCTTCCATGTAGCACAAAGCAGGAGGGGCCGGACAGAAGTGCTTGCTGCAGGGTGCCCTTGTTGTGCCCTTGTTGTTGTCGCCAATCTGGTTGTCCCTTGTGGCTAGATTTCCTGGTGTGAGTGGCAATGACTACTTCTTCGGCAAGCCTGTCTGTATGCACTGGTGTTGTTCACTAATGACGACAGCACTGATAACCCCTCCTCCCCCCCCCCCCCCCCCACCACCACCACCACCACCACTACAACCACCCCCACCTCCACCATTTCCCCACTTTGGTTTGATGGCTGCAGGGTAGAACATTGTATTTGAGGACAGTTGCACACAGCACAGGGTGGACTGATGAACATCCTCATAGGGTGTTTAGGGGAATGATAGGAACCCTGAGCAAGGAGTTGTCAAGGATTTGGTAGATGGTTGAGAAAGAAAACAACATTGTGACTGATGTGGTTGATTGCGGCACTGGGATAAATTTGACCCAAGTGGCAATGACATGGGTACATGAGTGATGGTAAGAAGAAAACAAACTACACACAGCATCAAAGAAGAATGAAGCTGATCCTGAAAAGAGACCTTAGCGAAACAGCAATTAGTATATGCGAGGAGGAAGCCATGGCAACTGTCAACATAGCAATGAGGTGGTCAAAGGTGCCTGTAAGAAGTTGCCATTGCTGTAGAAGTGAGAGAAGTACCCTATCCATAGAGAAACACACCAAAAGACAGTCACTGAAGTAGTGCAAGTGGAAGTTCTGAAGCTGAGCACACAAAAGTTCTACTTGTTGCCACTAGTGTTCTGCCACTGAACACAATAAAAGACATTGTTATAATAAATCCACAGTTTTTGTAAGTCATGTTGTGATATCATAATTAAGTAGCATAATACAGCATAGTGACAGGTACAGACTGTTTGGTGTCAGATACAGACTGTTCGCTGGAGCCAATCCACTGCTGTACAAAGAATATTTTCCCACCAGGAGCTGCTGGCTTTCAGCCTTAGCCGATTGAGGCACTAGACCATGATCAGCAACCTCTAGCAAGGACCTGGAGCAGCCGAATGGGGCACTACAGAAACTGTGTGAAGTATACTATGGTAGTGGTGGTGAAAGTGTTGTGATGTACTGTATGGGTTACAACAGTAACATGTTAATGTTGAGTTCTAACTTTATTAACTCAAACTCTGGCAACTCACTTCCAAGGAACTGAATAATTGGGTACATTAGTTTTGTGAATTTAGAATATTTATTTGTAGATGAGATTTTATTGTTAAAACTGGTTGTTGGTCGTTTTGGATAGAATACGTACCACCACCAAAGCAAGCATTAGCTATGAGCTGTAGGGCTCATCACAAGATTTTGTAGTTAACAGTCCATCATTCTTTGCAGTTTCTCAGGTAATGGACACAGTGTTTTATTCCTTGTAATTCCTTCTGCTAGTTTTAGCAATGAAAGCTTTCCTCTGGGGACATTAAATGGAGGGAAAGGGTATTGTGGAGTTGGAATTATTACAGCCATCATCCAGAATACACACATTTTGAAAATTATTCCATATACACAAAAACTCTATGTTTGCTGCACTGATCTCTCTGTTGTTAGAGGTCCAAATATGTATTGTTCTAGCTGACCATTAGACAATGAAATAATTTGTTAACAACTTAGCACTTACTTAATAATTGCCTCCAACTGGCTGGCATGCAATAGATATGCCTCAAATTGTTCATGCTTCATTGCACAAGAACCAAGCAGTTATTTTTAAAATGCACTGTTAGTTCATGAATTATGCAGATCTGCCTATGTATAATAACTGATATTGTATAGTACATTCGAGCAGTGCAGAAGATACATTGTTTCGTGGAATGATTTGCTGTAAAACTCATTATCAGCTCCTACTGATTTTTGAGGAAATATTTGGACATAAAAAGTATCACCAATATACAGCGCAGTGAAACTGATAACATATCACATCAAACAAAACATAAGTTCATTTTAAACATTGTCAAATTGTGATTCTTCTAGCTAGAAGGAAAAAATGTTAGTTTTTTAGTAGAACTGTAACTGCTATTGGACCCAGTTTCATATTGTTGTAAGCCTACTCTTCTAGCAGTTAATGTCAGATTTTTCCAAACCAGTGATGATATTTCTCCTTCACGTACCTCTTTAGTTCTCATTATGTTAAATCCAGCTTATTCCAGTATTTTTAACATGGCCTTTTACTGCTTATGAATAAGTAGTTCCCATCCTTAATTAAAAGTTATGATAGAATTTGTAGACCATAAAGAAAACTAAAATTAATCTTTGCCTTTGTTACAAGTGTAATGGCAATGACTAGCAAATATTTCTCCATCGGCCTTGATGGAATCAGGAAATATCAGCTAGGTTCATAATCTTTATGGAATCAATCCATCTATAATTGCATGACTGAGTGAATACATAACACTATCCTCTACATAATATCTCATTTAGTGTAATATTTAGTCTTCATCTCTTAATTCTGCAGGTTTGATTTTTAAAATGGTAGGGTATAAACTGGAACCAAATGGGACTCACAATTATCACACAAAGTGAAACAGTTCCATTTTAAAGATGGCCATATCACATTATTATTTCTTTCATTAAGTTTCATAAGAGGTAATCTTGAAATTGATTATTATTCATTTGAGAGAACATTACTCATAACTCACATTTAATCTGTGTAACATTAAACAAAACAATAAGATATGGTAAAGCAGATGTTTAACCTCTCACGTACTCAAAAAGACATTTTCTTTATTATGAGTTATAAAATCACTGTCCAAGATCTCTCTGACTCTTCTGTTGCCTCTACTTTTACTTTTCATCATTGAACAATTTCAGACTGAAACTATACAATGTTATGATACTTGGGTTTTCAATAAAAAATAAAAAATAATGTTACATCCTCTTACTAAGGAAAAACTATTTGCAGCACATAGAATCAAATCTGAACTCTCCATGACAGCCAAATATACATAGTAATAAGGTAGAGAGGCATATGCAGGGTGAAGAAATAACCACCCACCTGACTACACTGCATGATTGCTTTCAGCTGACAGTGAAAAAAAGTCTATAAGAAAATTTCATCCTGTACTTATTTCTTGTATAAAGTGGACATAAAAGAATAGCTACCATAAACTGGGGTTACTGGAGCCACTTCAAAAGTTTCATATATTCTCATAAAAAATATACATTGAGAACATCTGTTTACTTTTTAATGTGATTAGTCCAGTTGTTCACTAACCATAATTAGGCAGCTTCATGAATTTTTATTATTCTTATTTTTTGTTATTTTCTTAATGGTTCAAGCTATCCAGCAGATGAGCCACCATTCAGAATAGCTGGTGACTCAAATTAGATTTCACATGGGCTTACGCACATCACTAGAACACTAAATATCAACAGTTATGAAAAGGATTGCTGCATACCATAATGATGACATGTTGAGTTGCAGACAGGCACAACAAAAATACTGTTAAACACTGAGCTTTTGGCCAATGTCTTCAATAGAAGAGAAAGAAAAAGACACACACATTCCCCTAAGCAGACACACCTCACGCAAATATGGCAACTGTGTCCTGTCACTTAGGCAGCCTGGCCATAAGGGAAGTGCTTCCTGGACAGTTATTCATAAGAAAAGCTGGAGAAAAATATTCTGTTGGGCTTGCACATACATCCTTTGCGAGACCAACAACTTTACCACCAAAGGATGAAGATCATATTACATAAGGGATCCTTTCTGTTGCAGCTTGGGGCTTTCCTCTTACCCATTGGATGTGAGGTTAACAACAAACAGTGTCTTAATAAGAAGGGCATTACCGAAAAGAAGTTCAAAAATTAGAAATTCAGAAAGCTGGAATCAGCAATTCAAAAAAAGTTTCAGTCAGGTATTAGAAGAACTGGAATTGTTTTATTGAAACTAGAAAAAGTGATGAAATGATTGCCAGGTTCAATAGAGCATGTAGCCCAAGGAATGTCTGATTGATTTGAAAATTATCTCAGGACAGCAAAATATAAATCTTCAACCCCAAATAGACACAGAAAGTAACAAAATGATGGATCTGGAATGAATGCAAATAAAACAAGTTTACAGACAAGAAATGATTCTGATCCTACATCAGGAAATGCTGTGGCTGAAAATATTGGAGCAATGTAGATATTAATAAAGAAGACAGTTAATCTGCTTATAATACCAAAGATATAGAAGGTAGAGACTTCAAACTGTGGTATTAAAAGATATTGATCTCAAGTGAAGAAGGCCATGTATGAATTATATATTTAATGCATAGAATCTATGAATGATAGTTACTTCTTTAAGCTAATGAGGAAAAATTCCAAGTATAAAAGAAACTTTCTTTACCCTGCCATTGATGCTAAATGGAACTTCAGAAATATCCATGTCATGAAAGTGTTATCAGCTCCAGTTGTTTTCAGGGGAAGACACTGGTATTATTAAAATAAAATTATGTTTATGGTAAAGTATACTCAAAGATTCTCAAAACTAAACAAATTAGGCAGCAGTGTAGTACTGTGTTGTATGAAGATACTTGCCATAGATTTTATTAGTTTTGCCAAACTGCCATTCTTTGTATCGAATTTACTACGGAAGCTATGTATGAGGCACATCTGTAAACTAAGTTTCACTAGGGTCATAAAGAGAATCAAAACAAAATTTGATTGAAAGTTTTATTGGAACAGATAAAGTAAGTGTTGAGCTATTTTACAAAATATTTTCCACCAGAATTCATCCATTTGTCATACTGTGGGACCAATTTTGTATCCCTGTGTCATAGAAGTTTGCTGCCTGGGATTGGAACCACTGAGTGACAACCGTCTCTTCCCATCTGTCAGTCTAAACATGCTGACTCCAACCAGACAGGCATTTCCATGTTCTGGAACAGATAAAAATCACTGGGAGTGAGATTTGCTCTGTAGGATCGATGATTAAACAATTTCCAGCCAAAAGTTTGCTGAAGCTCTGTTTTGTGTCAAGCCATGTATGGCCAAGCATTATTGTGCAGCAAGATGACAGTGGCAGTAAGCATCCCACACTGCTTGTTCTGAATGTCCTATTGCGATTTCTGCATTTTGCTGTGACACTCAGCATTACTGTTTCATCTCTAGTCAGGAATTAGATGGGGAGAACTCTCTGTCTGTCCCAGAATACTGAACACAGCACTTTCCATGCTGACACAATTTGCTTGAAATTTGCCTTGGAGGCAGAGCCACTAAGATATCAATGCATTTGCTGCTGCTTGGGTTCTGCGGTATTCTGTGCAACAAATGTTTCATCACTTGTGATCTTCCAGTCCAGAAACTTGTTACCATCAGTGTGATACTGCTACAGAAAAGTTGAAGATATCCCCATGCAATTTTCTTTGTGTTTTGGGGTTAGTTGCTTTGGCTAATCTCTCACACAGTTTCCAGAATAACAGGTGCACCATAACAATTTCATGTAAGAAGAACTGGTACATCTGTGGAAACTGATTACCAAGTTCCATGATTTTGAGGCAACAATTCTTGGTAATGAGTTCCCACAAGAGCTCCACAGTGTTGCATGTAACAATGGATGGCCTCTCACTGTGCTTCTCATCAGGAACATTTTATTGATCTACTGCAAAGTCTCTTCACCAGCAGTGCACCAACTGCTTGCTCATGGCATTGTGCCTATAGACCTGGCACAGTTGACAATTGCAATTTGTGCTATGTTCTGTGCAACTAAAATCTTACTCACTGACCATACTTCACACACAGCAGGGACTGAAATATTAGCCACCATTTTCAATCGCTTATATGAAGCTACTACGTGGCCATGGGAAGATGGACTGAGGTAGAATGAAATGGCAGGGGGGGGGGGGGGGGGGCTGGAAAAATGGGGACAGGCTTGGAGGTGAGTGTGGGGAAAGGTCTTTCAAAAATTGAGGCCAGAAGGGTTGCAGGATTGAAGGTTAGTTCCCATCGACATAATTCAGAGAACCTGGTCAAATAGCGTGGGGGCCATCACATGCAACATAATGTGAATCAGCCAGTGAAATGGAAATGTGATGCTTGGAGGCATAATATACAACTAGGTGGTCAACATTGCTCTTAGTGACAATTTGACTCTGTCATTCATTCATGTGGACAGTTGACTGGTGGTCAAGCTGTGCAGAAGATATGCCAGAGATGGCATAAGGCATGCCCATGATGGTACTGAAATACAAGTTTAAGATTCAATACATAAGAAAATATGTTACAAGAAGTATTTCATCAGCAATTGCACTGCCTTTCAACTCAAACTTATCATGATATCATCTTTATTTATAGTTATGTTCCTAATGTTTACGTTATTGTTTAATTTTCTCAAAACTTCATTCACACATTCAACTGATAATTTCAGGTCATTCCTTATATCATATGCCAATTGTCCATATTATATTTGAAATTCACACTCACAGGGCTCTATAATGCACTATTGTTTCCTTTCTGTCATTGAAATGATAAGAAGCAAATAAAACATACATAGTTGTTACCTATGCTGGAAAATTATTTTTATTGGTTGCACAATAATTAATTCATTATTGTTATATCATTTCCTCAGGGTGCACCCCTTGGAAGAAGACTCCAATGATGAAATAATCTGGAATGAGTCTGATGAGGAAGTCAACTGGAACCCAGCCATAGCATCTAGGTTGGTATTAATTAGCAAGTAGTCATTACAAAATCATTCTAATAATCACATAAAATGTTCATGTGTGCAACTTTAATGCAGCCATCCATTTATAATCAATTACCTGTTATAGTTAGTCTGTATTTTCTTAAGTCAGTCAGGGGATGAACACTGAAATGAACTGTGGACTATCTGTGTCAGTCATCAGTGTGCTCATATTGTCTTTCTCAACGCTCAGGGTGCTATTGCTGCAGCAAATTTGAGGCATTCTGACAAAATATGATTAACTATAATACTGTCAGAAATACAATTACTGACTACCATTTCTTTCATAGTATCCTCAGCATTTGGCATTTCTTCTTTACTTTTCAAAATATGCCTTTGTTGCTCTATGAGTAGTGATTGTATCATCTTGTAATTATACACAAGTGTAAGTAGAAATAAGTTATATGTAAACTAAGGTAGGACAATAGTATAAAAGAAAAATGTAGAAAGTAATGAAACATGCACATGTCTCCTCACAAGGAGTGCGGCTCCATTATTCTGGTGATGCCATGTCTCATGGAGAACTTCATAAGTCAATACTAATGTGGTGATTGCTGGTCAGGAATGACAGGCTCAAAGTACTTCTGAGCCCCTCTTGCCCTTGTGAGCTGCAAATTCTGACACTACGAAACGTTTCCCAAACTCCTTTTCTTTTCAGTCTTATTGAAAAATCTATTTACAGTACAAATTCTGCTATTTCAATTTGTAATCATTATTACTGTATATCTTATCAAAATATTGCAAAATAAGTCCTTCATAACAAGCTATGAAACCAAATAGCTCTGGCTCTAGACTATGGGACACAGACAATAGTGCACCATGTAGGATGGAGGATCCACAATAAAGATTCAGATGTCATTAGACTATAAGATGCAAGTAGCATGGGTGAGGATGGGGGATTGTAGACAATGTCCCACACCTTGTCATCACATTCACAGATCAGAATGACATCAACCAAAAAATAATATGAACTAATAATTGCTAACAATCACTATATGATATTTTAACTTCGTGAAACTATGTTATTTATTTTGTAGCACTTGAGACATTGTATTCCACTGTAATCTTTAGTTAAATAGAGCAGTAGAGTTTATTACAAACATGTCTGTGAGCAAGTACTAAGGATTTATTCCAGCACTGAATTTCTCAAGAAAAATTTGTCTTTTACATTCATTCACTCATTCATTGTCACATCATCTTCCATAAATCCCATCCCAAAAAAAAGAGCCCTTGTAGAGGCACGAAAACTCAAATTATACAGTAACATGCAGAAAGTCACTGCACTTTATATTGTTTATTTCTGATCAAAGACACTTAGAGTTGATAGTGCCCAGCATTGGTGTAACCCCCGAGTTTGACAGTTTGTTATCTGCATCTGGCCATTAATGCATGGACTACAGTCTACTGTTTTTAGTTTACCTCTTTGTCCCTAGCAGCAGTCTTTCTTTCTGTATTGTTGACATTCATAACAGAGCATTTGGTTGCTTTGTTTTTATGTGTCACAAAAATATAATTAATTTGTAAAGATACAAACAGTAAACTGTTAGGTATGCATGGTGTACAAAGATTTTTCCTACCAGAGTCCCTGTACCCTAGTCCATTGTAATCCTCACTGTTCTTTTTGTGGGGTTAGTATTATGTTCGCATGTGTATCAGCTGCACAGCCCCATATCTGTGCAAAATTGTCACATAATAAACTGTTTTTAATATCTGGTCAGAGAGTGCTTTTAATAATTGGGTAATTAGGTGTAGTGAACTACTAATTTTATTACATATAAAATTGATATGGTTTACTTACTATATATTCTCATTTAGGTATATAGGTAAAAATTTACGTTCATCTATGTCTGTTGCTTCAATTCCACCTGTATTACTGACAGAGGTTGATGTGAATTTGCAAGTTGAAATGGCATAACTAAGATATACTGACATTAACCTTCAAACCTTGATCCTGGAAATACATAGTTATTTTACCTAGATGCTCAGTTGCAGCCAGTGTTAATTCATCATCCGTTTGCCAACAAG
Organism: Schistocerca americana; assembly: GCF_021461395.2. Taxonomy (NCBI): domain Eukaryota; kingdom Metazoa; phylum Arthropoda; class Insecta; order Orthoptera; family Acrididae; genus Schistocerca; species Schistocerca americana. The sequence goes on along the minus strand of NC_060121.1, from coordinate 407,373,376 downwards.
TAACTGTGAGGTATTATATGCATAAAGTACTATTTGGGTGTTGAGAAGTGGCTCTGAATCATTTATGCACTCTAGGAAAGGGGCCAGAACTGAGCCTGGGGTATACCTCATGTTACAGGTTCATACGTTGTTGGAAATTTGTGACCTGATCATTAATTTCATAAGTCAGTTTTGTACACTGTTTATAGTTAATTAGGTATGTAGCCAGCAGTTATATGGGTGTGACATTTATACTGAATGCATCTAGTATACTTAAGATTAACTCACAGTTTACCGAACTGAAGGGTTTAGTGACAACTAGAAATTTGCCTCTGTTTGCATTCCTTGATCAAAGATATACACTTTATGAAGAAGCTCTGTGATTTCTGTGATAGTGCTATGATCCTTTGGAAGCCATGCTGTGTTTCTGTCAGTAACTTACTTTTCCAGATAGAGTCACTATGTTGTGTCAGTAACACTTATAATACTTTACTAAAGAAGAGTATTAATTACATGTTCCTAAGTTCTGGAACTTCTTCCTTTTATCATTTTTTAATGCACTGTTGACACAAACAAATCATTCCTATCAATCACATCTAACTACAAAGAGAAACATACATTCCCACAGAAGCGTAAATGCTTTCTCAGAGAAATCACAGGGTGAAAAATGGGAAGTCATTTACCAAGGACAAATGATAGGTGAAAAATTTAATTCTTTCATAAAAATACTCTTACAACACTATAAGTTCAGTTCTCCATTGCAACGGGTCAGAAACAACTGCAGTGGAATCCAAAAGAAAGGGTGGCTAACATCTGGAATCAAAGTATCTTGTGCCAGAAAAAGGAGCTTTATATGATGGAGAGGACTTTCTCTAATCAAGAATTAAAAGTGCACTGCTAACACAGTTCTAAAATGATCATGTCATCAGAAAAGCAAAATTCACGTACTATGTAGAAAAAAAATCAAAATTCCCAGAGCAATGCAAGGACAGTTTGGAGTATTACTAGGCATGAAACAAGTAAACTGGATAAATGGTAGTAAGAGCAAGATAGATGCTATTAAATATAAATCATCTGTTGAATTCTTATTAACAGTAGCTGAAAACACAGGAAGAAAAAATGGACCATCAAAGCTGACCCATTAGACTTTCTTAGTTAGACATTCCATATTGTACTGCTAGAAATCATGGTTAGAGAGATCATAAAACTCATTAGGCCACTGAAGAGCAATAACTATTATCTACCCACTTAAAAGCTGTAATCTACCCGTTCCTTTCTTATTGTTGCTACTCTCAATGATGGTGAAGTCTTTTCAGAAGATTCAAGACAGTTAAGATTTACAGTGAACTTTTTACTTATCTTTCCTCACACATTTGTCTCCAGTTTTTCATGTCTAGGAGTCTGCTTCTTGAAGCTGGAATTCTCACATTTTAGACTCTGATGGTTCAATTGATCTAAATAATTTTGAAGGATACAGTATCTTTGCAGAATTTTAATTATCACGGTAATATATTGTCTCACATTTTACTATATCACACTGTCTTTTGAATTTTCCCACTAACAAAGCCGAAATTACATTGTTCATCCAAAATATGGAAATATGTCTGATCACATCAGAGGCATGCTTACTACTTCTTCACTCTGTGGTAATAACAATATTACAAAGGGCTTACAATTTTTCTTGACAAATTAATTTCTCTTAGTTTAGATTATTATTTTATAAATGTATCCAGAAATAAACATAATAAACAATACTAGATTTCATAATGAATAACATAAATTTTAAATGTGCTAAATATTTCGTAATTTCAAATGTTTTTAAAAAAGAAAAACAGTTTTAACTGTAAGTTGAGAGATAGTACATATTGATTGAAACAATGAAAATAAAGTAATTCCTTTTCATAAATTTTAGCTTGAAATATAACACATCATGTATAAAATTCTATGAAATTTTTCAGAAAGACAGCTGAGATAATACTGACCTGTACCAAATTCGAAAAATGTTTCTGGTGTCAACTACTACTGTTGAGAGAAAGTAATGCTAGAGGAGGATATCCCTTTACAAAACACTCCCCCTTTCTCCTCATGTTACCTTTGTAACCAATTAAAGAGTCAAGGCGTATTTGCTGAGAGATTGACATATCCTGGTATATACCCATGTATAAAAGTGGACATTTTTATACATGGGTGACGTCCAATTATACACCCACCTCCTCACATCCTGTGTTCTCAAAATTTGAGAAAGTAGTTTACCCCAGAATATTGGAAGTCATGTGCTTTGTTTCTGTTAGTAACTTAATTTTTGAGGAATAGTCACTAAGCTATGTCACCAGTAACACTTCTAATACTGTAACAATGAAAATAATCAATTATTGATAATATAATGTAAATGTACATATAAAAAACTCTACTCACCAAGTGGCAGCAGGGGAACACACACACAAGAGGATTTAACTTTCACAAGCTTCTGGAGCCAGTGGCTTCTTCTTCTGGTGGAAGAGTTGAAGGGGAAGGAAGAGGGGTGAAGGAAAAGGACTGGAGAGATTTAGGGAAAAGGGTACAGTTTAGAAAAGTCACCCTGAACGCCGGGTCAGGGGAGACTTACCCATCGAGTGGTTATTAAAACTTGATGTCTACCCCTTATGTAGTGACATACATTTCCTGATCATCACATTGTGCACCAACTTAAGTGAGATCAAACCTCTCTGCATTGGTTCATAGAATGAGGGCAGTATTGGACTGTCAGTAATTCTGAAAACTTATTGACCTTAGATAGCAATAACATCCTATCCAAGGTCATCATATAATTCACTGTTAACATTCTCTTGACCGGCTTCACTCACTTCCACACAAGTCAACTAGATCCCGAGGTAATCTCAGTGACAAACTGTAACCAACAGTTACAAAGAGTAATTAACTATTTTCACACTGTGATGTCATGTGGAATCATATTCTAGTAAAACTCCAGTTATTTACAAAATGTCTTCAATGCTCAGAAATAAGTGACTAGAATCGTTTGCAAAGTATGTCCTAAAACCTCTGATACAAACTGTTAGACTGTTGAAAACACCTGCAAATGCCCCCAGTACTGTTATCTCTCATGTGTTAAGTCAAATCCCTACGAAAAAGTCTCAAAACTCCACACTCCTGACACCAGATGGAAGAAAAAAATTCACTACAATTTTTTTTTAAACTGCCATTGATACAAAAATATTCCAAGTATACAGGTTCCAAATCTTGAAGTTGCTTCCCATAGTGCTCAAATCCCAAGAAATTTGAAATGCTTTTTCATGCCTACATTAAACAGCTTGCCTTCAATCATTCGATTTCATTGATGAATGTATTCTATTTTCTTGATGAGTTTGTAAATGTGAGTTAAGTAAATAATTTAACATAATTAGCAGCTCATGTTTTTGAGCTGTCACAATAAGCGCTCTCTCTCTCTCTCTCTCTCTCTCTCTCTCTCTCTCTCTCTCTCCCTCCCCCTCTGTGTGTGTGTGTGTGTGTGTGTGTGTTTTGTGTCACCATTATAATTTACAGATTATGCTAGTTTGTATACGTCATTACTGCATTTACGTCCTTACTGCACACCAGTAACTATGTTTCTTGTCTGGTTCGTTATGTAAAATGCTATGTAGTAATTGTCTTATTATGGTACCTAAGTTTTATTGTGTGACTGTATGTATTGTCTGAGTTGTAAGTGTACTACCGTAGCATATTCTGTGTAAGTTAATAGTGGGTGTACATTATGAATGTTGATGTATATACATGAAAAATTTGGACACATTCTACATACAGGGTGTATCTTTGCATTATGGATCCATGGAATATGTACACAATAATTAAATGTAATTTGACAGATAAAATAATCTCCTCAACAAACAGTGGCAGGAGAAAACATATACAAAGATTAAAGAAATCTGCAAGCTTTCAAAGACAGTGACTCCTTATTCTGGCAGAAGGGTTGAAGGGAAAGGAAGGGGAATGAAGGCAAAGGATTGGTGATGTTTAGGAAAAAGGGGACAGTTTCAAAAAGTCATCCGGAACCCTGGGTCAGGGGAGACTTAGGGGACAGGACAAGAAGGTTTTCATCGTGTCTACTAAGCCTCCCCTGATCCAGGATTCTGGATAACTTTTTTGTGCTCTCTCCATTTTCTAAACCTCATCAATCCTTCTCCTTCATCCCTCTTCTATCCCCGTCAACACTTCTGCCGTAAGAAGGAACCACTGGCTCTGAAAGGTTGCAGATTTCTTTAACCTTTGTATATGTTTCCTCCTGCCTCTGCTTCGTGAGTAGATTTTTTTATCTATTCAGTTACATTATATTTTCAAAAATTTATTATTTTTGTATGCAATAATTAAAAATGTAACTCAATAATATGTACATTTCCTCTGTCAAATGTATGAATCATATCATTCATTCATTACTTCTAGCTGCTAATTCTGTTATGTCTATGTCTCATGTAATTAATTCTATGAATTTTTATTTACAGTAATTCTTGTTGCAGGGTTATCAACCAGGATTCTTCATTACTTACTCGCCCACAGGAAGATAATTTTGGAACTGTTGCAGCAGTAGCTGTTGGAGCAGCAGCACTTTTTGCAGTAGGACTATTTGCACATATATTAGGGGATAGTAGAAGAGCCCGAGAATGAATGGGGGAAAAAAAAGGCTACTAGTCTTATTCACTTAATAGTTTTTTTTTCTACCTCTGTTTAATGTTCTAAATTAACACAATTTTACAGCTATGTTTTACAATCACTATCTCCTTTTAGTAATGCTTGTGCCATGATAATGTTATTTAGAAAATCCTGATTAAAGATTCTTTAAAATGTGCATACAGAGAGTATTAAGTGTAATTCATTAAATCTTTCTCACACTAAATTACTTTCATAGTTCATGTCCAAACAGTAGGATAACACATAAAATAAGTGAGAAACATAAATAAAATGTATATTCCTTTTCTCCTTTTTTTATTTTCTGACTTTCCTGTGATTATTTTAGGACTAAATCAAATTTATAGTAATAGTCCAATGGAAATTTTCAGAATCAATCTCATAATGCTTGCCATGAAGATTTTTCTTCACCATATATTTCATGGACTCCTAATTTGATTGTAAAATTGTACAGATATGTACATGGTAATAATTTCATGTCCAGTTGGGAAATTAAATTCCTTTTGCTGTCAGCCAGTCAGTATATAGCACCAATAAAAGTTCTCAATACAAGTTTTCTGTTCATACAATTTTTCACAAGTATTTAATCAAAGTACAGTTGTCTACATCTACATCGACATCTACACACTGAAAACTGCTGTGAAGTGTGTGGCAAAGGATACATCAGATTATAGCCATTCCATTCATGTATGGAGTGTGGGAAAGAATGATTGTTTGAATGCCTCTGTGCATGCTGTAATTAATGTAATCTTGTCATTATGTTTCTATGGTTACAAAACATAGTAGTTGTAGTATGTTCCTAGAGTCTTCATTTAAAGCCAGTTCTTGAAATTTTGTAAGTAGGTTTTCTTAGGAGAGTTTATGTCTACCTTCAAGAGTGTGCAAATTTAATTTCTTCAGCACCTCCATAACACTCTCCCATAGATCAAAGAACTTGTGACCATTTGTGCTGCCCTTCTCTGCATACATTCAATATCTATTGTTAACCTACTTGATACAGGTCCCACAGATTTGAGCAGTATTGCTTGAGTGATTTAAAAGCAATCTCCTTTGTAGACTGACTGCATTTCCCCTAAAAAAAAACCAAAGTCTGCCATCTCCGTATCGATGACTGAGCCTAGATGATCTTCATATCCCTTCGAAGTGCTACACCCAGATATTTGTATGAGTTGACCAGGTCCACCTGTGACTAATTGATATTATAGTCATAGAATACTATTTTTTTTATAGTTGAAGTGCTGCACCACTTTGAAATTTTATCGAGGTCTGGCTGAATACTTATTCAGACCATTTTGTTGTAGATAACTACATCATCTGTGAAAAGTCCGAGGTTACTATTAATAATATATGCAAGATCATTAATATACAATATGAACAGCAAGGCACTCAACACACTTTCCTGGGGTACACCCACAATTACTGCTACATCTCTTGATGTCTCTCCAATCCAGATAACATACTGTGTCATCCCTGACTGAAAACATACACAGCTTCTTTTAGACTGTATAGATAACTGCATCATCTGCAAAAAGTCTTATATTACTATTAATTTTATCTGCAAGGTCATTAGTGTACTACATTAACAGCAAGGATCCCAACACACTTGGCTGGAAAACACCCAAAGATACTTGCACATATGTCAATGACTCTCCATCAAAGACAACTTAGTACTGATAGTGGAGAAGTTTCACATGATGAGAGTGCTGAAAGTGCAACTGCACATGAATTAACATAAAGGACAAAACAGTTTTTTCAATGTTAGCCTTTATTTTTATTGATGTCAAGCAATGTTGACATTAAACACATGCATTAAAAAATAAATTACATGAAGAAATATGGTGGCCCACAATACCTTGACATTGTAGAATAAGACACCAAGCCAATATTGAATCAGCCCCTTAAGTACATAAAATGTCTAATAGAACATGCATGTTTATTTACATAGAGTCAGAATGTGCGCCTATGGTTTGCTTCAGCAAGTTAAATTATTGCTCTACCAATGGACACATTTAAAAGCAGAGAAAATTGTTTCTGGCTTTTGGAAGACGGAAGGAGGGGCAGGTCAATCAGACCTCAGAATAAGAGGAACCCACCTGTTGTGAGGGCACTGGGAGACCAATATGAAAGTGGGTGGTGTCAGACAAAGTAGCAGGTCAACAATAGTACATTTTTAAGCCCTGCGCCATCTTTAGTCTACTGCCAATAAATTAAAGAGTGAGAAATGAAGATGCTTTATGAGGGAGAAAAATGAGAAATGGAATAGAGAGTATAATTAATCACTAAGAGGAAAGAATAAAGGAAGACAGGGAGAAACATCTTTAGAGAGAAAGGGAGGATAATTAAAAAAAGTGTAGTAAATGGTGAAATACAACCAATGGAAAAAACACTAGTAATAAAAAAAATATTAGTAATGGAAGAAAATTGGATTTTTCCTGAAGCCTCCCATTCATCTTTGTTACTTGTTGCTTTCACAACAGACTGGTCCTTCTCAACCTGTAGCCTGAGTAGCATACCTCTCTTGTTCACCTTCCCACACCTAACCCTCTTTGCAAGGAAGGAACAAACAGTTAAGAAAGCGAGGAACAGTTTTCTCTACTGTGAAATGTGTCTCTCAGCAGCGCAACTGTTTCACATGCTGGAGATAGTTTACTCAAATGAATTCCTCTTTTTGTACATTTATGATTACACATGCTACCAGTACCTAATGTCCACAGTTTTCCAGTGTTACAACAGTGATTAACAGAATTTCCTTAAAGTGATATATATAATTACATTTTTAATATGTGTGGATGAACTCTAATTTTACGCAAAACATAAGAACCAGAATTACCCCTTGTAATCTAACCCCTCCTTCCTACTTGCAGCTATTGTTCACACAAGTCTTTTATGAAGATCTGAGAGGAGCAAAGATTACAATAAGCTTTCTAATTTACTTATCTTTTCACACAGAGTTGGCTCCAGTTCTTCATGTCCATGGGTCTGATTCTTGAAGCTGAAATTCTCACATTTTAGGTCCTCATGGTTGAATTGATCTAAATAAATTTGAAGATTGTTGTTGCAGAATGTTTGTTGTTACGTTAATATATTTTGTCCCATTTTAGTATATCTTAGTCTTCTGATTTTTCACATTAACAAAGCCAAAATTACATTGTTCACACAAAATGCAAAAATACATCCGTTCACAGCAGAGGCATGCTTACTACTGCCTAACTCAGTGGAAATAACAATATTCCCAGGGCTTACAGTTTTTCTTGACAAATGAATTTCTATTAGTTTCAATTAGTATTTCATTAGTGAATCCAGAAATAAACATAGTAAACAGTACTAGATTGCATAATTAATAATAGAAATATTAAGTGTACCAAAAAATTTGTAATTTCAAATGCTTCTAAAATAAATAATTTTGACTGTACATTCAGAACTAGTACTTATTGCTTATATCATCCAAAATACAGTAGTTCTTTTTCATAAATTTTAGCTCAAAATATAACATACTGTGTATAAAATTATGTGAATGTTTTCAGAAAAGCATACGAGACAATATTTACCCATTCCAAAATTAGAAGTAATACTAGTATCAACAACTACTGTTGAGGAAAAGTAATGCTAGAGGAGGATGTCCCGCATTACACCCTTCACAAGAAATATTAAGCATCATTGTTATTTTAAACAGAAAAAATGTAGCTTTTGTATCCCTCCCTCACTTTTGTATCAGTCACTTTGGTCTCAACTGAAACCTGAAACACAAAACTCTGAAACATTTAGTGAGGCATGGAACATATATCAAAAAGACATATTAGATACCATAGGAGGAAGAAGTTCATTGCTGTTGACAAAAGTATTGTGTCTGTTGAGGTCAAAACTGAGTTTGACTGTGAAGCAGGCTTAGGTTGGTTGGTTGGTTGGTTTGGGTGATTAAAGGAACCAGACTGCTACAGTCATCAGTCCCAGGCTTAGGTGAACTCAGGTTAATCGTCAAATGTATTTACCAGCCATTTGTAAAAATGATTCAAAGAACGTCTATGCCCAGCACCATGGATATACACAGATCATGCAGGATTAGTTGGGGGCAACTTTAATCTACCAAATGTAGACTGGGATGTCTACGGATTCACTGCAGGTGGTATGATGTCATGTGAAGTACCTCTTAACATATTTTCTGAAAACTGCTTTGAGCAACTAGTTACACATTTTAGCTATGCCTAATGTGAACCACAGTGTCAGGGCAGAGACAGAGATTATGATCACCATGCCTTTATAGCAACAATGGTTGAAAAGGTAAAAAATGCATCAAAAATACTAGGAGAGTATTTATGCTGGAAAAAACAGATCATCATTTGTTAGCATCCCACTTAGATGATTAATAGACATCATTTAGCTCTAGTATGAGACATGTAGAGGAATGTAACAATATTATGAAAAGGAAAGTTGCTACTGACCATATAGTGGAGACGCTGAGTCGCAGGTAGGCACAACAAGCGCGCGCGCGCACACACACACACACACACACACACACACACACACACACACACACACACACACACACACGACTGCAGTCTCTGCCAACTAAAGGCACACTGCTCTCTATGTAGCATGAGCGCTTGTCACTTGTGGTTGTGTCACAGGAGACTGTCCGAGTTAGCAATTACCATTGTAATCTGTGCAACTAGTTAGGTAAGTATTTTTGAAAAACAGTTTTTCTCTAAGTCCATTGTTTCCGCCTTGTTTGTTGGAGTACATTTGGATACATTTACTATGTTAACTTATTATAGTCTTACATGTATAAACATTTGAAATAGGCTGATCATGTCTTTCACTCAATTTTAGCAAAATTATTGATCAGAGGAAAGATGCTCGAATTCTTGGATCATAGGCAAGGAGCTTGAATTCCAGTGTGGGTGAAGGACACTAAGGATGTGGAAGATATTACTGACTAAAGTTATAATGATGAAGATGATGTTCTGGAAGAGCAGTGCCATCAGTCTGAATCCGAGCAAGAGGGAGGAGTTCCAGGCAACTGAAAATGGTCCTGAATTTTCATGTGATGAGCCATCCCAGAGAAGCAGGCAGGTTGATTTTTTCATTGTGTAGGCAACAAAAAAAATGGTTCAAATGGCTCTGAGCACTATGGGACTTAACTTCTAAGGTCATCAGTCCCCTAGAACTTAGAACTACTTAAACCTAACCTAACCTAAGGACATCACACACATCCATGCCCGAGGCAGGATTCGAACCTGCGACCATAGCGGCCGCGCGGTTCCAGACTGTAGCGCCTTTAACCGCTTGGCCACCACGGCCGGCTTGTAGGCAACACAATCTGGTCTAAGGCACCTCCCCTGAATTTAGGAATAACTAGAACTCATGACACTGTATATGTGCCTCCTGGTCATAAAGGAACCACATGACAAAAAACTGCCATTAAAGATTGCATGTCTCGTTTTTTGGACAATCCAAATAACTAACATAAAAATAGACCATATCAAGAATAATTATTCTAGAGAGATAGAGATGCTAAACATACAGATCCAACTGAAATGAAAGGATTTATTGGGATTCTGTTGATAAATGGAGTGCTGAAAATAATTCGATCAACCACTAGGCAAATATTTGACCACATAAAACATACTGGAATTGATGCAGTTTATTTGACTATGCCTGGGCAAAGATTTAAATTTCTTATCAGAACTGTGTGATTTGGTGATATTGGTGATTGCAAACTTTGTGCAAAAATTAACAAACTGGCCCCAATACATGAAATATTTGATTTGTTGCATACAGGTTTTCAACAGTATTTTGTTCTGAGTGCTGAAATGACTTCAAATGAACAGCTTTTGGCATTCAGGAGCCACTGTCCCTTTAGGCAGTGTATTCTCAGCAAGCCCTCAAAATATGGACTGAAGGTATTTGCACTTGTGGATGCTCATTACCCATATACATTCAACTTTGAAACATACACAGGCCAATAACCAGAAGGACCATATCGCTTGGGTAATGAAAGAAGTGATGTGGTAATGTGTACATCCTGTGTTTGGCAGAAACATCAGTATAAAAATGCATACTAATTCTCTTCACTCCAGGTTGCCAAGTAGCAGTTTGAAAATAGAATGATCATGGCTGCCATTGTACAGAAGGATGAAAGAGAAGTGCCTAGGAAATTTCGCATGGCAAAAGGAAATCCAATAAATTTTTCAAAATGTGTCTTCCACTCCACTTGCACATTGGTTTCTTACATGCTGAAGCCTGAGAAAAAGGTGATTTTAATGTCAGCAATGCACAATAATGCAGAAATGGTTGCCAATACAGGAACTCCACAGAAACCAGAAATAATAACGTGTAGTACTACAAACATATGAATTACGGTATGCATCTAGTTGATAAGATGAGCATGCTGTACAACGCATCCAGAAATTCAAGAAGAAGGCCTCTTACTGAATTTTATGATTTGCTGTACCTTGATGCCTTCAATTCACTCTGCATTTATACAACAAACCAAAACTAAGCTGCTGTAAGACTTCAAGATTTTCTTATTGTTCTGTCTCTGTCATGGATGAAACCTTTGGCTCACTGAAGATTAGAAAAAAAGTTGCCAAGAAGTCTGTCCTTCAAAATAAAAGACTTTCTTGGCATTCCTCTGACAGAAAGTCAGCCATTGACTTTGCGAAGGACACTGAGGAGTTCTTTGGGTTCCTACTCTGACTGCAGAAGGTCACGAAAAGGAAGGACATGAAAGTTGTGTAATGCATGTAATAAATTCATTTGACCAAATCATTCCAAGATTGTTTGCATGTCTTGTTCTCAAAACCATAATTAGATTTGTGTTTATACGAATATGTATTTTTTGTCAAACTAAATCAAAGCTGTGATGTCATCTTATTTAAAATTGTGACTTGTTATTACAATGCTGTTGCTTTTTTTTTTCAAATATGCTTATTGTTGACAGTTTCTAATAAACATTACTATGGGCAACCAAAAAAACATTCAATAAAAAATTTTTCAAAATTCAATGGTATCTTTTTTTTTAGTTGAGAACATGGCATACATATGTAATCCATGTGAACACTTATGTTTCTACTTAGAGTGTGACCATTGAGCAGTTAAATGAAGGTTATGTAATAGACAAATTGGAACAATCTGATTATAAATTTTATTGACATTTTATCTGGGTCCCACCAATGAAACTGAGCACCAACCACCACTGCCTTGGAGTCTGCAGTGTCGTGTGCTGCCGTGCCATGCAGCCCAGCCATGATGGAATTCTGTGGTTTCAGCGTCATGATGATAGAAGAAGTTCTCTGTGAATGTACTATGAAAATGTCAGATTGTGAAGTCTGAGTTGTTAAATGTATATGTCATAAATTGAATAATAAATCCAAACTTTGTTCTGATCTTATGAGACGGAAAGTTGCTACTCACAATTACAGCTTTCGACCACAATAGATACACATATGCACATGCACACACACTCAAAGCAAACTCAACTCACAGTCACGATTGCAGTCTCAGGCAACTGAAACCATATAGTGTGGTGGTGAGTGTGTGTGTGTGTGTGTGTGTGTGCATGTCCATTGTTGACAAAGGCCTAAATGGCCAAAAGTTATAATTGTGAGAGTCATTTTGTTGTGCTTATATGTAATTCAACATCTCCGCTATATGGTGAATAGCAACATTCCTTCTCATATTATTGTTACATTCCATCCTGGATTTCCCAAACTTTGTTCTGTATACATGACCTTTTACTACATAATGAGGGTTGCATCACATGAAGAATGTCTGTCACTAGTGAGGGTTTCTGAGTGACATACATAAAAAATCACTTCGAGGCTTGGAACCCTCACATAACATATCAAATTTGGAAAATCATATTTCTCTGATTACCAAAAATATTGAAGATTTACATACTGATGTAGTTGGCAGAAATTTTTTCAATAGCTCGTGAACTATGTTTTCTAATATTCCAGTGAAAAACTTTTCAGATGAGGATAGTTTACATCTGGGTGACTTTTTACAAATTGCAAACAAAATTATGTACATAACATGAGTGATAGTATCAAAATTAAGTTTCTTAAAAGAAATTTAGAAGAGGGAGCTTTGTCATGAAGGCATCAAAATTTTTCTGTAGACGTGTCATACACAGATTTTGAAAGAAGTTCCTTAAGAAAGTTAAGGACAACATAGAGTGAAAAGCGAGTTTTTGAAGGGACCAAATTACAGGGAAAGATATAGTAGCATGAAAACGATTTCTAAAAAGTCAGATAAAGAAATTAGGTTTATGGACAAACCATTTGATGATGCATTAAAAAGAGGGTTACCAGTTGAAAATCAATGGGATTTTGTATATGGTCCAGATGACTCTATGGGTCAGATGCTGAAATTACAGATAAAAGACACCATTACTATCAGCAGTAGGGATGAAATCAAAATTAGGAAAATGCTTATTATGAAATAAGAGAACGCTATAATCATGATGGTAGTAATTTTCAGTCAAGGGGACACTAAACAAAGTATAGGGATAAAAATGGGAATAGAGGTTTTGACAACAGAAACAGAAATTATCATCGACACAATGATGTGAGGAGATAAGAACACTTAACAAACCAGTTACTCACTCCACCGACAGTCAGCAGTTTAAGGGAGAATGAATAAAGTAATAAACATACCACCACTAAAACATAGAACATAAAGAACTAGTGAAGTAATTAGCAATTATTTTAAAAATTTGTGCTATCCTATTTATATAATATCTTTGAAATAACTGAACTGAGAAATATTGGTAAGGACAATGCACACTTGTGTAATAAGCAGGAACTTGAAGAAATAATTGACTTATCAGAATTTTATGAATACGTAGAAATTGTCACTTCTCAGAAAATGAAAAGCTAACTGATTTCAATGATGATTTAGGAACTCAAGAGTCAATGTAACAACCAAGTAAACCAGACGTGAACACTGTGTTAAATTGAAGAAGATTTAAATGTAACTGGGTGTACAAACAATGCTGAAAGAGTGAAGGGTGAAAATACTGATAATAAGGAGAATGAAGGCTAGGGCGACTAAAGATTGATGTTGAAGAGGACAAATATTTTATTTGTTTGAAATAGAAGTTGGAATAATTGGGAACAGAAGCAGATATTAATAATTGTACAATTGTTGTGGAAATTTCCGAAGACACTCTTACAGATTAAAGTAATATTAATGCAGTGTGACTGCTAGTGAGTTCTATACTTTAATATTGTGAAATACAATGTGTGAATGATGATATTCTGGTTAAGATACATGATAGTGAAGATAGGTTACCTGATGAGATGGGAAAATGTGAGTCTGTGGCTGAATAGTGATGCTGTTTGTAAAGTTAAGAATTTCAGAAAAATACTTATCAATGTGTGTAAAACTTTGTATCATAATTGGTGGAACAAGATTAAATACACTATCATTGAACAACTGAAAGGTAACTGTTACATTGCTGAAAAGTTTCAAACGGGTGAAACTAGACCCATTGATGAAATTGTTAGTATTGAGTATATTGACATTAATGTTTATGTTCATGTGATGGTGTAGACAAAGATGGTAAATGTAACAGTAAACATGGAGGTCATAGTTACAAAGAAACTGATGATGATTTATCACATAAAGATAATATTTCCAACAAAAAAAAGTGATTAAGGATGTAGTCCATCTATTAAAGTATAGATGGGCTCTTGAGAAGCTAGGTGTCTTATGGACACAGGTAGTCAGATGTATTAGAAGCATGATGTAAAAAACTGAGACATCAAATAGATTATATTGAGGTCCTTTTAGTTGGTATAGAAATAAAAGTTGCAACAGTAAACACAGGAAACGTGTAAAACATCAAACTTTACTACCTTTTACTATTGAAGGAGTGTTGTGACAGTGCCACAACATTTAAGAGTGCCACCACATCAGTACGCAAAAACGGCGCTAGAGGCACTCCGCAACTCGGCTGAGTGCGGGAGCGCCACCTAGCTACGAACGGCGCCGGCCGCATGTCACGGCACGGCAGTCGAATGACCGATACGGAATTGGTAGCATGTAACCAGCTATTGTTTCTACGTTTGTATATCCACGCAATTTATTAGTGATTAAAGGTTATAACACTTTTTGGCGATGAGGTCGGATATTTTTGTTCCTGCGTTGTGGATTTGTGCGTTCGTGTCGGGGCAGACATGGAACAGCTTTGCAGCACTCATTGAACAGCAAACACAGCTGACAGCTGCTATTCAGGCGTTGTCGACGTCGCTTACTCATCGTCTGTCTTCCTCTTCTCCGCCTCCGTTCCCTCCTTACGACGAGGCCGCTGAAGACTGGGAGGATTATGAGAAGCGTTTGCGGCTACACTTCTTGGCTTTCGGCGTTGTCGACGCTCCTATGTGTAAGTCGTTATTTCTATCTTGGATTTCCCCACGGATCTATCAGCTGCTATCTCAGTTAGCCCCACTGTGGGAACCTGCCTCTCTGTCCTTCCAAGAAATGTGTGACTTATTGTCTAACTATTACCGAAAAACTACCCACATCGTTGCCGCCCGTGTGGCGTTCTACCGGTGTCGTAAACAGCCCCATCAATCTTACCGGGCTTGGGCGGCAGAACTACACGGTCTGAGTAGGAAATGTCAGTTTATCATGGACACTCATCTTGAGTCTTATGCTGATTCAATGGTTAGGGATGCTATTCTACGGCTTGCTCCTGATAAAGAAGTTCGGCAACGTGCCTTACAACTGCCAAACCCGTCGTCGGAAGTTCTAAGCATCGCTCAATCTATTGAAGTGTCTCACGCTGCTGGTGCGCAAATAGACGCGTGGTGTGATGTAGGCGCTATACAGACCACTTTCGACACGGACAATTTGCCTGTTTCCCAGGGGACCGACGATGTGGCGGCGGTTCACTCACGTCAACAACATCACGTTGGGCCGCCACGCTCGCAGCGGAAACAGCAACCACAGAAGCAGGTTCGTTCCGCACTTCCTTCTTGTCCACGTTGTTTCATACAGCATGACAGGGCAGCGTGTCCAAAACGTTGGGCCACGTATAATTCATGTAGGAAAAAAGGCCACATTGCTTCTGTGTGTCAGTCCCCTAAAGTTCCTGTCAACGAGGACAAGGCATCGGACATGGATGTTAACTGTGTGCTTTCTCAAACAAATAAATTGTTTGTTACTGTTCTTGTTCTGGATAAAGACATTCGCATGCAAGTGGACACTGGCTCTGCAGTAACTCTCATTAATTCTCACACGTATTTGGAGTTGGGTTCCCCTCCCTTGTCTCCAGTTACGCGAAATCTGAGAACTTATAATACACACAAAATTCCTATCGCTGGCCAGTTTGATGCTTCCACTGCCTACAAGTCTGTTGTTAGACCCCTCACTTTTTATGTGGTAGATCATGCGGGCACTGACAACCTGTTTGGTTATGATGCTTTCCAGTTGTTCAGGTTCTCCATTGATGATGATGTGCACCTCATATCTGAGGATATCCCGTATCAACAGCTGGATGGATTGTGTTCTGAATTCTCATCCATGTTCTCTGCTGGTCTGGGTCGTGCCAAGGATTTTGAAGCCCACATTACTCTTAAACCTACAGCTCACCCTAAGTTTTTCCGGGCACGCCCTATTCCGGTGGCGTTGCGTGCACCTGTCAAGGCTGAGATAGACCGGTTAACAGCTTCAGGGATTCTCCTTCCTGTTTCCTCCAGCGAATGAGCATCGCCAATCGTGGTGGTTTCTAAACCAAATGGGAGTCTGCGATTGTGTGGTGATTTTAAAGCCACTGTCAACGCTCAGAGCCTCATTGACACTTATCCTCTTCCCCATCCTGAGGAGTTATTTACCAAGCTCGCTGGAGACCAGTTCTTTTCCAAACTTGACTTATCGGAGGCATACCATCAGTTGCCGTTGGATGCGTCTTCCAAGGAATTTCTTGTCATCAACACTCCTTGTGGGTTGTATCAGTACCAGCGGTTACCGTTTGGCGTTGCTAGTGCGCCGGCCATTTTTCAGCGGTTTTTGGAACAGCTCACGGCTTCCGTTCCCAGCTGCATAAACTATCTGGATGACATTGTTGTCACGGGGGCCTCCACTGAGGAGCACCTTCGCAATTTGCTTTCACTGTTTCAGGTTCTGCATTCGGCTGGGTTGAAGTGCAATCTGGACAAGTCACAGTTCTTCCAACCCTCCATCGTGTATCTTGGTTTCCATTTGTCCCGTGAGGGTATACGTCCTCTACGTCAGCATGTTGGGGCCATTACCGCTCTACCCCAGCCGTCTACAGTAAACGAACTTCAGGCGTTTCTAGGCAAGATTGCTTATTATCACAAATTCATTCCATCTGCAGCGGCGGTAGCTCATCCTCTGCATCAGCTGTTACGCAAAAACGTTCCTTTCTGTTGGTCCGACAAGTGTGAGCAGGCTTTTGTCCGCCTGAAGGCTCATTTGCAGTCGGCGCCTTGTCTTGCCACATTCCGTCCGGGTCAGCACTTGGTTCTGGCGACTGACGCGTCCCAGTATGGCCTAGGGGCTGTTCTCGCCCATCGGTATGTGGATGGGTCGGAATGACCCATCACCTATGCTTCCAAGACCCTCAACGATGCGCAACGGCGTTATTCTCAAATTGAAAATGAGGCGCTCGCTATCATTTATGCTCTAAAAAAGTTCAGCGTTTTTTTGTATGGTTCTATGTTTCACCTCATCACTGACTACAAGCCGCTGGTCTCTCTGTTCAGCCCATCAGCGTCGCTTCCGGATAAGGCAGCTCACTGCCTGCAATGTTGGGCCTTATACTTGTCTCGTTTCCACTATGAGAATCACTATCACCCCACGGCCCAGCACGCCAACGCTGACGCGTTGTCGCGTTTGCCGATGGGCCCCGACCCGGTTTTCGATCGAGATGAACTACTCTGTTTCCACATTGATGAGGCAGAACGTCGTGCGGTCAAGGGTTTTCCGCTTACAGGTTCGCAGGTCGCGTCGGCTACTGCGCGGGACCCGGTCCTGCATCAGGTGATCGGTTTTATTCAACGGGGTTGGCCGGACAGGACCAAGGGCCGGGCATCGGATCCCCTTCGCAACTACCATGCCTTGCACGGGCTTCCGTCCTGGACATTTTCGACCGTACTCTCGTGTTTCTCCGCGGGAACTTCTCGGGGCCTCCCGAGAGGCCATGGATGTCTCCGCGCTGCCCGTGTCTCCCAGGAAGTGACTGTTTTTTTTCAAGGGGGGAAAAGTGTTGTGACAGTGCCACGACATTTAAGAGTGCCGCCACGTCAGTACGCGCAAACGGCGATAGAGGCGCTCCGCAACTCGGCTGAGTGCTGGAGCGCCACCTAGCTACGAACGGCGCCGGCCGCATGTCACGACATGGCAGTCGAATGACCGATACGGAATTGGTAGCATGTAACCAGCTATTGTTTCTACGTTTGTATATCCACGCAATTTATTAGTGATTAAAGGTTATAACAAGGAGTAATGCTTTCATATGGATGTTTTATAATACCTGAACTTAGTGAAGACTTTATACTAAAAATGTCTTGGATAAGACTGGGTTTGACTGTGGAAGACTAAAACTTTTTATAACAGCACTAAATGGGGAATGTATTTGTACCAGTTTTATTAAATCAAATGAAACATCTCATGGCAATAAGACCAACAAACAGAAATTTTCAGAAGGAGAACTTGTAGACACAGCTTTACCGAGGTTTGTCACAAAGCCAGAATTAAAGAAACTTGATAAAAAAATTTTGAATTAGAACTTACTGACAAACAAAAACATGAGTTGAAATATATATTTTGTAAATATAGTGATGTTTAGCAACATTCTAGGGAGAGTCAAAGTTTACCAGTGTGCTTTATAGTTAAAGCCACGTAACTATTTTTAATAAAATGATATAAGGTACCTACAGCTAAATGAGATTCTTTTGTTATGAAAAATGGAGATGTGTGATATTAGTGAAAGAAGTGTCAGTCCATAAAAAAAAATCTGCTTCTGTTTATGTCAAAGAAGGATGGAAGAGTGAATTTACTTTTGGATTCTAGACATTTAAATAAATTTTTGAACAGAGAAACAGATAACCATGGAAACATTCACAAACTACTATAAAAATTCAAAAATATGTCAGGATTGCTTTAACATCAAGTTTTCTAAAGGTTCCATTGGCATCAGAGTCCAGAAGGTAAACTGTTGAATTCAAGAAGTCGACACAAGTGACAGAGAGTTTATTTTTGATCTCTGAACAGCAGTTTGGTTTATGATTTGTGTCAACAACACGTTTTGTGTATATCTCTATGTTGTTACTGTTTATCAATCTTTGTAGTAAGTTAAGTGTGTAGCTACAATGGTGACCTCATATTACAGAAATTGTTTCTTCCATGTCTGGTAACATATCATGAGGCCATGACAATAGAAGAGCATCAGTTATAACCACACCAGCTTATTTTCAAACAAGAAGACAACCAACATCAAAATGATTTTACTTCCCTGGTTTTATCAGTGATTTTGTCACAAACGAACAATTCAGCTAGATCATCAACAAATGCAACAAATTCAGTACACACACTGACTTTCTGGACAGTGCTACAGACAGAATGAATTCTACAAGCAGAGTGCATTTTCAACAGTATTGCTTGTACCACAACAAAAACTTATTAAACTTTTCAAATTAACATGGATCAAGAATTGGTTAAAATGCTGAAATATAATATCGCAGCCCACCTCTGAACAATTATGTCAGAACTTTATAAAGATACAGTAATAAAGTGCATGTCATGGGGGGAGGGGAGTACCTAAGGAACAATGTGTGCAATGTATCTTAAATGAAGAGTCCATCAGAAACGGGACCCACTTCAAAATTGTTATGGCAGCTATGTAATTTGATGGGTCAGAACCTATTTTTAGTAGATGCTTCACATATACTATGTCTCAACCACCTCATATTAACAATAAATATCATTTATGTGGCACATGGCAATTTACCATTATCTACTTTAGCAGAGAGGGTAGATGCAATTTTTTATTTCCCTCTCAAAGTAAGTACACTACGACAGACATGGTGCCAGATGCTCTGGTTCATGGCATTGTCATAGAAAGCCAGAACTTCAGACTGATGACACACGTACTGAAGCAGATCAGGAAAAAGATAATTTTTTCTTCACTTTACGAGATCTACAGTGCCATTTCAGTATTTTAGAAGAATAAATCATTGTGAACCACCATGAAAATGAGGTTCAGTTTTTTCAACAGCACACCCACATGTCAAAAGTCAACTAAGCTCACTCTTCCATGTGGTGCTAGTATCACGATAAATTTGGAGATCAAGATACGAACTGTGAATAGTTGTACCATCGCTGAAACAACAAAATTGACTGATAAGGGGTGTTATCAACCACAAACAACAGTCCAAGCACCCTGCAGATACTAAACAGAAGTGAGTGCATCACAATTCCACTTCTTCACAGAGTATGTATCCACAAGTTTAAAGTGCTTCAGCAAAATATATTTTTGTAAAAAACATATTGAAGATCATTGAATACTTAATGGACAGTGATTCAGATATTACCATCTTGCCCCCTACATGCACCAAGCCAAAACATAATTAGCAGGACTGCACATTCAAAGCAGAAAATCAGCATAAACATCTACATCTATACTCTGAAAACCACTGTGAATTGCATCACAGAGTGTATGTACCATTGTACCAGTTATTTCTTCCCATTCCATTCACATTTGGAGTGCAGGAAGCATGATCATTTGAACACCTCTGTGCATGCAGTAATTATTCTAATCTTATCCTTGCAATCCCTATATGAGTGATACGTAAGGGGTGTAATATTTTCCTAGAGCCTTCATTTAAAGCTGGTTCATGAAACTTCATTAACAGACTTTCTTGGGAAAGTTTACACATATCTTCAAGAGTCTTCTAGTTAAGTTCCTTCAGTATCTCTGTGACTCTCCCCCATGGATCAAATAAACCTGTGACCATTCTTGCTGCCCTTTTCTATGTATATTCAGTATGCCGTGTTAACCCTGCTTGGTCCAGATCCCACAAACTTGAACAATACTCTAGAACTGGTCACACAAGTGAGCCAGCCGGTGTGGCCGAGCGGTTATAGGTGCTTCAGTCTGGAACCGCGCTACCACTATGGTCACAGGTTCGAATCCTGCCTCGGGTATGGATGTGTGTGATGTCCTTAGGTTAGTTAGGTTTAAGTAGTTCTAAGTTCTAGTGGACTGATGACCTCAGATGTTAAGCCCCTTATTGCTCAGAGCCATTTGAACCATTTTGAACCACACAAGTGATTTGTAAGCAATTTTCTTTGTAGACTCATTGCACTTCCCCAGTATTCTACCAATAAACTGAAGTCTACTGCCTGCTGTACCCACAACTGTGCCTGTGTGATCACTCCATTTCATACACCTACAAAGTGGTACACATAGGTATTTGTATAAGTTGTCCAATTCCATCAGTGACTCATTGGTATTATAGTCATAGGATACTATGTTTCTTCATTTTGTGAAATGCACAATATTACATTTCTGAACATTTAAAGCAAGTTGCCAATCGTTGCCCCACTTTGAAATCTTATCAAGATCCAACTGAATATTTATGCAGCTTCTTTCAGACAGTACTTCATATTGATAACTGCATCTGCAAAACGTCTGAGGGTACTATTAATACTGCCTGCGAGGTCATTAATGTACAATGTGAATAGCAAGGGTTCCAACACTTTAACTTCCATGGGGCACACCTGAAGTTACTTCTACATCTGACAATGACTTTCCATCCAAGATAACATGCTGCACCCACCTTCAAAAAGTCCTCAATTCAGTCACAAATTTCACTTGATACCCCATAGGATAGTACACTGATATTCAGAAAAAAACACAACACCTTAAACAACTAGAGATCGGATATTCATATTCACAGGACAAGTACATTAGTATGTTCTGCAGAAATGATTTGCATTTCAGCCACCTTGGTTCAGCATATGTCCTGTTGCCTAAAAGGCACAGGATCTGCCATGGGCTCTGATAATTTGTTCCATGCCTGATGGCACAGAGGCTTACAAGTTGCGAATGGTTGTCCTGCAGTATAGCCATCCATGCTGCTTTCACCTGGTTCCAAAGTTCATCTGTGGTGGTTGGCATCATGTCACAATGCTGCACCCATTGCTTCAATATATCCCCACATTTTCGACTGGCAACATGTCTGATGACAAAAATGGCATCTGGGGTACTGTGCAGAAAGCGTATGGCTACGGGTCACAGGACGTCATTCATGTGGGTCACACTGGTTATACCGTCCTGGACACACACCAGCTGTGATTTGTGGTTGTACCCAATAGCACACACACCACAAGGCCTCGAGCTGATTCTGTATGTCTTGACGAATGCAGTTGTGTGATACAACTTCCCCGTCTGCAATAAACCAAAATGCAGCCATCATTTTCAAACAAATAGAACCTGTATTTGCTGCAAAACACTATCTGATGACATTCCTGTCCCCAGTGACATTGCTCCATATCGCACCGTCGTCTAGCATGTTTCTGCACATTCGTCACAGGTAGATGGAGAAGTGGACAATGCACATGTAACCCATGCCATAATAAACAGTAAGAGACAATCACCCCTGATAGTGTACAATATATTACTCTGTTCCACTGTTGTGCCAGACCCAAGGAGGACCATATCTATCCTGAAATACCATTTGGATAAGGTGTTCATCTTCTTGGAGGATGGCCTGGGTGGTGTGACCTGACCCATCTCATCATGTCCTACAGGCTGCTGTGAACCATTCTGCACACACATGTTGTACTGACAAAGCACATGATCCCACATGAGCAGCAATTTCCCAGATGAATGCAACAAATTCTCTCTAGCCAATAATGTGCCCTCTTTTAAACCCTCTACTTTGACGGTACAGTTCGTGCATATTTCTTCGAGGCATCCTGCACTTCTGCTTCAGTCACATTGATCCATTGCCTTGGTTTATAGCAACAACGAGTGCTGCAACCACATTTTATCAGTAGATGGTGTTGCTCCGCAATATCAATATTGACTCTGAACTTGTGGGCTGAAATTTTTTTAGATGCTAGTCATTTCTGCAGAACATACTAATGTACATGTCCAGTAAATATCAACTTCCTATCTCTAGTTGTTCAAGGTGCTCTGTTTTTTCTGAGCATGAGTGTACTTTTGACAGTAAGCATAGGTGTGATACTGAGTCAAATACATTTCAAAACTCAAGAAATATTGCATCTACCTGCCTGTCTTTATCCAAAGCTGTTACATGAGAAATTTGTGAGTTGGGTTTCACATGACTGATGTTTTCAGAATACTTGTTGGTTGCCACTGAGGAGGACATTCTGTTCGAGATACCTTGTCATGTTTGAAATCAGAATATGTTCTAAGGTTCTAAAACAAATCGATGTCATGAATATTGGACAGTAGTTTTGTGGATCACTTCCACTACACCTCCTGTAGACAAAAGTGACCTATGCTTTTTTTCCAAGAACTGGGCATAGTTTTTTGTTCATGGAAGCTACAATGAATTTCTCAATGAATTTATCATAATTAATTTCTCATAATTGGAGATTGCATGTTGAAAAATGTTGCCAACCTGTGAAGTAGAAGTCCGCCCAGGAATTAGGTCCCATCAGCTGAGTAACTATTTTAAAAATATTATATATTCAAAAGAAAACATAGAAAAAGAAGCGAACAGAACTTACAAAGCCATTTTCATCCATGTTGGAACAAATTCCCTCCAAGGATACAGTGAAGAGGAAATTATTAATGAATCAAAAAATATAATGCAATCAGCCAGAAAAATTTACCCTGCTTCCAGGATAGTGATCAGTGGAATCATAAACAGGTCAGTGAGTGACAGTTATATCAATCGAATCAATTGCAGAATTAATGAGTATTGTGACAGACTAGGTGCTATATTTATAAACTCAAATAAATTTTTGGGCAAGGAATGTCCATCCAAGGATGGACTGCATCCAAACAAACTAGGACTGATGACCTTCAGCAAAATGTTTATGGAATGTTGCAAAATCATTAAAACTAAGGGAAACTAATATTTACTAGAGGGGATGTAAAAGAAAAATGCCTGTTAGCTGTAAAGAAGTCTGCTAAACAGTGTCTATGAAAATGTATGCTTAATACCATTAAAACAAGCAAAAGTTCTTATTTGATGCACTGGGATATAAATGGCTTAAGTTCTAAATCTTCCAGCAGCCTAAGCTACAAAGTCAATGAGTTATAAATTCTTCTCTCAGAATGTAAAAACATAAAAATTATTTATTCTAGGGCAGAAAAATAAAACAAGGGTGGTATGGTCTATAGCTAAGTCTAATTCAGGTGTCTGAAATCATAAACAAGACATTTTAGAAATCAAACTTAAGGAAAAATCGGTTGTAAATCCAGCTCAAATATCTGATTGCTTCAACGAGTACTTCATAAATGTAGCAAAATCTGATTTAGTCTATGGGTGTAGAGTGCCATAAGTCATAGCAAATTATGAGCAGAAAGTAAATAGTTTTGGGTTAAAAGGCAATACCAGTCAATGTCTCAAAAAATTCAACATAGCCTCAGCAAAATTTTTGAAAATGTCATACTCTCCCTAAAAGTCAAAAACTCTGCTTGCTGGGATGGGATACCCACCAAAATAATTAAATAAGTTTACAACATAATAGATCATCCCCTCGATCTCATACTAAACAAATCCTTTGAAGGAGGTTACTTCCCTGATCTCTTGAAACATGTGGAAGTAAAACCATTGTTTAAAAAAGATTCAAAAGATGATGTGGGAAATTATGGCCCCATCTCTATACTCCTGGTCATATCAAAAATATTTTAAAAAATTGCCGCTTTACAGATATAAAGCTTCGTCACACAGAATGACATCATTTCACATAACCAATTTGGCTTCCAACAAGGCAAAAACACAGTAGATGCGATAAATGAGTTTATCAAAAAATTACTTCATCACTAGATGGAAAAGCTAAGATCGCAGGAATAATCTGTGGTCTTACTAAAGATTTCGACTCTCTAAACCATGCCCTGATGCTTTTCAAACTCAACAGGTATGGAATAAGGGATGATGCTTTGAAATGGTTTGATTCATATTTCTTGGAGAGGAAACTAAGGGTAGTAATTACAACAAACAGAACAGATCACTTCTCCGAGTGGAAAACTGTGTCACAAGGTGTTCCTCTCAAGGCTCATTCTTTGGACCCATTTTATTCCTGTTCTATGTAAATGACTTGCCTCTAAATATAAATACTCATTTAACTTTGTTTGCAGATGATACTGCTGCCCTAATTGAAAATTAAAATTCTGACAATATACCACAGTGTCATGAGTACGGTAAGTAGTCTGGAAACATGGTTCAGTCAAAATGGCTTAAGGCTAAACATTTCAAAAACCCACATGATGAGTTTTAAAACCAAACATTCAAAAACTGAAGAAATTTCTGTCACTCATAGTGATCAAAAAATGGAAGAACTTGACTCAGTCAAGTACTTGGGAATAAACCTAGACAGAACTTTGAATTGGGATTTTCATTTATAATATCCAGCAAATAAATTAAACAGCCTTGCATTTATAATGGAAATTTTAGCCTGTGCCACTCATATGGCCACCAGGAAAGTAGCATATTATAGCTACTTTGAATTGGTTATTCTATATGGCATAATTTTTTGGGGAAACTTGAGAAATGTTACATGAATTTTTAAGTTGCAAAAAAGAATCATTCACAACATGTGCTCTGCACAGCCAAGGGCATCATAATGGCCATTGTTTAAAGACCTAAAAATATTAGCTGTCCCCTCTTTATACATCTTTGAGGTGGTTCTTTTCCTACACAGCAGAGCTGATCTATTAAAAAAAAATCGTTTTGAACACTCATATGACATAAGACATGAAGAGAACTTTACACTCACCTCTCATCGCTTAAAACTGCATGCTCAGACTCCTCAGTTTATAGCCATGAAAATTCACAATACAATATAAGGGTGTGGCATAATGAATATGAAGAAAAATATTTTTAAAAAGCAAGTTACCGGTACACGATTTTCTAATTGAACGATGCTACTACTCTGTGGAAGATTTCATGAAGGATGAAGTGATACTTTCAGCTGGATCCCTAAAATGGAATAAAAATTTATGATAGTTATAGTAGATGTAAATACTGCAAGTTTGACAAATTTCAAGTAAGTAAAAGCTCCACAAAGTATTATTGTAAGTGTGGCAAAATTTTAAATAAGCAAATTGTAACCTTGACATGTCTCCTGTACATCAGACACATGTTCTGAAATTGTGTACATTATGAGATGAATAAAACACATTTCACATAACATTATATTTAAAAGAAGGGCTAGCCAAATGTTCACTATGGAATCTGAATGGATTCCATCAGGCCCTGGAGCTTTGTTCAGTTTTGATGATTTCACCTGTTTCTCAACACCTCTGACACTAATACATATTTCATTCTCTTTTCAGTGGTACAAGGATAGAATTGGGGCAAGTCTCTTGGGTTTTCATTTGTAGAGGAACATTTGAAAATGGAGTTAAGCATTTCAGCTTTTGCTTGGCTGTTGTCAATTTCAGTTCCTGTCTCATTCCATAGGGACTGGACACTTTCACTAATAGCCTTTACATATGACCAGAATTTCTTTGGGTTCTGTAAAAGATCATTTGACAATGTTTTGGTGTCCAGTAATACAACACCAATCATCATTATTTAGGATTTATTTTTAGACTACCAGTTTCAACAATACATTATGTCATCTTCAGGCCTGCTTAAATCAAGTAAACTTCGAGTTGCAAAATATAGCAGCACTTTTAACTGGTCTCATGAAGATTATTATGGGCATGCATGCTCCTTGGACAGCTGTCAGCAACTCAGCTGTCAGTTGCTAACAGCTGTCCAAGGAGCACGCATGCCCATAATAATCTTCAGAAGACCAGTTAAAAGTGCTGCTATATTTTGTAACATGAAGGTTACTTGATTTAAGCAGGCCTCAAGATGACATAATGTATTGTTGAAACTGGTAGCTTAAAAATAAAACCTAAATAACAGTGACTGATATTGTGTTATTGGATAGTGACCAGCCATAGTCCCACACTCCACACAGAAGATGGAGTTACATTCATAATTTGGTATGGTAGTCATTGAATATATCACACATTGGTCTCTTGACAGCCAAATTCATTTCATTCAACATCTCTCTATGCATAGCTCTATGCTTTGTTTTACACCTATTATGCAGTAATCTCTGTTTCTTTGGAAGTTTCTTTACAGAGACTGTATACTGTGAAGATTCCCTCCAATTATGGACTGTTCTGCTGGGTACATATCTATGCAGCACATGGTCAACTATTATTTTAAACTTGATCCATAGTTCCTCTACATACTCCTGTCATGTGCCGAAAGTTTTAAGTTCCTGACACTACTGATTTTTATCTAGTTTACTGCACATATACAGATTTCTTCTTGGTTGAGATATCCTTTGTACTTTGGTAATCATTGTTGCCACAACCACATCATGGTCACTGATACCAGTTTTCCTGCAGACATTTTCAAAGATATCAGGTCTGTTTGTTGCCATTAGATCCAACATATTTCCATCATGGGTGGGGTTCCTAATTATCTGTTCTGGGTACTTTTCAGAGAAGGCATTTAGTAATGGTTCACAGGATTTCTTATTACCCAAACAAAACTGTAATTTTCCCATTTAATTGTTGAAATGATTAAAGTCTGCACTGATGATTACAGCATGACTGCAGAACTTGCTTACAAATGAACTGAGGTTTTCAGCTACATCAGGAGATGAGTCTGGTGAGTGATAGAAGGATCCAGTTATCATTTTTGCCCATCCCTGATAATGAGTCTTGCCCAGAAAATCTCACATGCAGCTACAGTTTCTGTCTATGTAGATTTTTTTGTTTATTGCAACAAATATACCATATCCATTTCCTATTTGCTTATCACTGCAACAAATACACCACCTCAATTTCAATTTCCCATTTGCCTATCCTTTCAATAGACACTTAAACTTTCCCCAAAAATATCGCTATCAATTTCAGGTTTCAACCAGCTTTCTATACCTAGTATTATGTGAGCTTCACTGGTTCTCTGGAGAACTTCAAACTTGGTCACTTTTTTGTGGCTGCATCAGTAGTTAATCATTAGCATTTTGCCTATCCCCAATACTGATTCTTGCCTAGAAAATGTCACACACAGCTCCAGTTTCTATCTTGGTGGATTTGATTTTTTTTCTATTGCAACAAATACACCACCTCCATTTCCTATTTGCCTATCACTGCGACAAATACACCACTTCAATTTCCCATTTGCCTATCCTTTCAATAGACACTTAAATTTTCCCCAAAAATCTCACTGCTATCAATTTCATATTTCAACCAGCTTTCTATACCTAGTGTTATGTGATCTTCACTGGTTCTCTGGAGAACTTCAAACTTGGCACTTTTTTGTGGATGCTTCAATAGCTAACCATTAGCATTTTAATCCTCTCACCTGTGGGAGGCATTTCTTTTGTCCTTACATTGATACTTCTAGGTTTCCTATAGCTGTCATTATCTGGATTAGATGGAGAGTTGCCTGATCTAAAAAGCCCTTGTGTGCACCCCACACACAGTCAGCAACCTGAGTTGCAGCCTCTGATGTGTAGTGCACACCTAATCCATTTATGGAGATCTTACAGTTCTCAACCCTATGGCACAAATCCAGGAAATCACAGCCTAGCTCATCACAGAACCTTTGAACTCTCTCATTCCCTCTTTCCATATAAAACATAACTTCATTACTCGTTTTGTTTTTACTTAATAATGGGGTTACTCATAGTTACTCATGATCAGCCGCAGTTGTTGTCCTGAATCCATTAACAGTCACTGTAAATTTAACTATAACATTAAATTAATAATTAATCTTGTATAATGTTTCAATATATTTATTATACTTTAAAAACAAAATCAAAGCATCATTACAGACGTAAACAATACTTACAATACAAATGGAGTAGCTACATGCTCATTGCTCAAAAATCAAAACCAGGCTGACTTTTCTATGCCAATATGGTTACCCATATATATATATATATATATATATATATAGAGAGAGAGAGAGAGAGAGAGAGAGAGAGAGAGAGCGGAAATGTGCGGATGGATGTGTGTGTGTGTGTGTGTGTGTGTGTGTGTGTGTGTGTGTGTGTGTGTGTGTGTGTGTGTGTGTGTGTGTGTGTGCGCGCGCGAGTGTATACCTGTCCTTTTTTCCCCCTAATGTAAGTCTTTCCGCTCCCGGGATTGGAATGATTCCTTACCCTCTCCCTTAAAACCCACATCCTTTCGTCTTTCCCTCTCCTTCCCTTTTTCCTGACGAAGCAACCATTGGTTGCGAAAGCTAGAATTTTGTTTGTATGTATGTGTTTGTTTGTGTTTCTATCGACCTGCCAGCGCTTTCGTATGGTAAGTCACATCATCTTTGTTTTTAAATATATTTTTCCCGCGTGGAATGTTTCCCTATTATATATATATATATATATATATATATATATATATATATATATATATATATATATAGTGTAAGTGAGCCATTCCTCATGACAATATAATGACATAGCATACTTGCATATAAGTAAGTGTTCACAATGTCAAGTGCTGGTATAAAAAAACATAAGTAAATGTTTACCACTTGGGTGACAACATCCAACAAAATCAGAAATAAATAAATAATATAGTATGACAGAGCATAGTTACATTTAATAATGCAGAAATGCTAACTTGTTCCCAGGATCCTCCTATAGAATAGGCTTTAGTCACTTAATGAAGTTGACATGGTATATGAGAAGGGTCTCAGCAATAGAGACATATGCATGTGGACAGAGGGAAGAATAGCTTGGTACTCTGATGAGAAGTAAGAAATGAAACAGAAGATTCAGAGTGTTGGAGCTGGAAAAGAAAAGATGACAGACCCCAAAGACAGGAAACCCCCCTGTCCAGGACCCCCACTGTTCCAGTACTTCACTTTGGTACCCGAGGGAGAAGTGTGTTCGGCCTTCTCTGCAGAACGGACTTGCCGCAGCTTCACCTTCTCAGTACCTGAAAATTAACCCCAACTCTCCCTATTGACTGACTGACGAGGGGTGAACAATTAGCACTCTGCAATACAGAGTAAATAACATATATAATGCTGTGTTAGTCAATTCAAGTAACAAATCCTAGATATAACCAGCTGACTTACAAGCATTCCCTCTAACATCTGGATTTGATCAAACATAATTAATTACATAAACATAAAAATATTGAAACCTATGACATATCTGACACATAAACATGTAAAATCTAAACTGAGGTACGGAATTATTGTGTTCCTCTGATGTCTGTTGCAGCTCAAACATAATTAGTACATAAACATGAAAATATAGGAATAAGGTAGCCAAATATATCGAATTACAGCATATCCCATGCCAATAAATAAAGTCAACTGCCTCACTGGGCAGATCACCCAAGTGTTACAATGTTCACATTATGAGAAGTACTTTCTCATGCATCAATATGTTTGCCAAACACCATATAGTCAAGTATGAAAATGACAAAAAAATTTATGCCACATTTTCAAAATTAAGCAGGAGGCAAGTCTGAGATACAAAATTTTAGGTTACCAAAATCTTAGCCAAGTGTCATGTTCTCCTTCGAACAGACAAAGCATATACAAAGTACTACTTCAAGTTCAAGGGCATATTTCTTGTGTTTATAAGTTTATATAAAGCAAAGGTAAAAGATACATATATTTTCAAGCTGTGGTACATGTAAATAAACAGTTGTTAGCAGAATGATGAAATTAATTCTAGTGAAGATACTGTTGTTAATAATTGCTGGGGTATGCTGTACACCACAAGAAAGGAGTTTATCACTTGGGCAATGAATGATTGCAGAGAATTAGGTTGCATGTGACAGCACATCATGGTACAACATATATCAATACATTGCTAGTTCTAACTTTGTTCCCATAAGTTGTACATCTAATTAAAGTAAATATATTTCTTTTGAAAGGAATACAGCATTGATAATAAGTGGTTTCTGAGAACCATGTTGCACATGACGTTATATCATTGTGTTATGTAGAGGTAGAAGATATTTCAAGCAGCAGTGCATATGAATAAAAACTCTTAAGTTCGAGAATACATTGACAATGGGTGATTATAAAGAATTATATTGCATGTACACGTATATCTTTGTATTAAGTCTACATAGACCAGATGAAACAGATGATTATAGTGTACATAGTATCATGTAAAGGTAGTTGTCAAGCAATTTACAAGAAACAGTAATTGTTAGCCTTCCGGACATCTATTTTCATGGAAAAATTATGTCCGTTTTCAATTGTTGAAATGTACCTAGACATAATGACTGTACCACTTGTAGGACCAAATGTCCTTATTTCTTTACACATCAAACTCAGACTTTAGAGCAACCGAACCAACATGAACATTTTAGGTCAGGAAACCATAAGGATTGATAGTTCAATTTGCCCACAATAACTCTAAAAGGCGCCTTGTTCTCATAGCTTAAAAGTCTTCATCCCAAATTTTTCAGCATCTTGTTGCAGAGACTGAGAGCCACCATGGCCACATGCTACCGCAGAATCAGATTTACATTGGAAAATTAAGTACCAGCAGGGTACTTCCAAAATATATACTGCTTAATAACCAGTTGAGAGACTTCTCATTGATCGTCACCATATTAGACAAGATGCAGCAACATCAGAACAGACAGTAAATAAAATTGGGCACAGATAAAGGTAAATGCCATCATAGGTTAAGGTAAAGGGTGAAGTATCACAGCGTACATTTAAATGAGTTAAATGTTATATTAAAAAAAATGATTAGTTCAGTTATTCTAAAGGTGTGATCTTACTTTTCCTTATCAGGTAATGAATAATCCAGATTCCATTTGAGAGTAGATGTCTGTGAGAATAACAGCTATACTTGTGAATGTCAATTCTCATGAGCTTCGAACAAGTTTCTAATCTTTGAAACACTATTTTACCATTGTCTTGCCTTTTTCTACGCATTAAGTTGCAATTGTTTATGACATAAAATTGGACTGGTTTTCATTAAGTACACAGTGAAAATCATTGGGTTGCTGTACCATGCAGTAACATTAGACAGCACCTAATCTACTTTCTTCACCATTACAAATTTTCCGTTGAAACATCTTACATCACATGAGGTTTATAGCTGAGCAGTTTGCCAATTTGAGCAGACATTCTGATGAAAGTAATATGAAGAACACCTTATATCTATATCAAACAGATAGCATAATATATATAGATACCAGACATGTAGCAAACATCATCCCTATCTTACAGTACTGAAAGGTAAAAGAATTATTAAACAAGAGTACCAATGGCTGACCATAATGCTCATTGAAGCAGCAGAAACAACATGAAAAGAAAAAACTGTATGAATCTCAAAACCTGGGCATCAGAAACACTTCTGTCTCAATAACTATCTCCAACATAAATTTCTATCTCCTTCATGCTCCACAGACAGAGTCATTCAAGTAATATAAACATAGTAAATTTCTTACTGAGAAATCTTCTTTTTCCATGCACACAGTAGTTCCAATGAATAACCAGACAAGCCAGAACATCTATTCAGTCTTACTGTTTAAATCAGAACATATATGAGACTGTAAACAGTCTAACCAAATTGTAAACACATCCAAGATATAAAGTGATAAAATTTCACTATAACTGCACAGATATGTTACGTAAACTTCACACCAACTCTAAACATTTTCTCAACTTTTCACAAAATCATCAACACAGTGAGAATATCATACCCAAAATGTAAATTAACAGAACTACATTATAACTGCACAGACATCATAAGCAAATATCAGACCAACTCTCCTAAAAAATCATACATATTATCACATTTTCTGACCACCTGCATTTGTTTAAACAACATAATCCTTGACTTACTAACTATTGGAGGACATGGATAGTGGAAGGAGGGTCAGTTTGGACAGAAAAGTGAGAGAGGATGTGACTGGAAAAGTAAAGGATCACACCAGCTCGGAGCCTTGGGTTCACCACCTTCAAATTGCAAAAAGATCTTGCAACCTCCTGAGGAAAAACAATTCTTGTGATGTTATATGAGTGATGTAGGTTGTTTGTATAATTTCAGCTGTGTAACATTCCTGAGTCCAAATAATCTCTTGGACTTTGGATATACAAGTCTGTAAGCATTTGGGTGTGGGTTTTCAACAATTTCGAAAGGTTGTATACAAATATCAAAAAATTTCTTTATTTCTCTGTTTAGTCCTTTAGATTTGGTGTAACTTTTTGTCAAAACTAGATCTCCAACTTTGAATTCTGTGTTTTTTATTTGTTTGTCGTGCCATTTCTTTCTTTTTTCATAATAATCTTTTATAGTTCTTCTAACTACCTCTTCTCTTTCAGCTGCTGTTATGCTTTTACAAGCTGGAAACTCTATAAGTTCTTTGATTAGGTAAGGTGGTTTTTGGTCAAACATGATCTCATAAGGAGAGTATCTTGTGGTGGTATGTTGTAAGCTATTCATAATGTCTTCAAATTCATTAATATAACATAACAGTTGTCCCGACTGGATATACATTTCTGGGAGGCCTTGTATTGTATTGCACTTGTCATATGAATGTATGTAGACTGTGGATACTTATATTATTAAAATTTGCCTGTTTAGTTCCACAATGCAATCCATAGAGAATTTTGTTTATTATATGGTGATTTCAGGTACTGTGCAAGTAGCCAGCGCAAGTGACAAAAGATGAATTACTGGTTTGGCAAAGAGTATTTATTATCGATCTAGAGTTTTGTTCATTATTTTCTGTATTCACGTTGGTTATGATTTGGTGTGCCTTAAAGTTACATATTATGTAACAATTGTGTCCGCGGGTTATATGGAAATTATTTCTTGTTATTGATGTTCTAATAACCAGTTAAACATGTTCAGTTTTGTTCCTTTCTCTTATGTTTGTAAACAGTGCTATATGTCCACTGTTTGTATTTGGTGCACTCTTCAGTTGCATATACCATGGTGCCATCTGGAACATGCACAGTGAACTTACTGGTTAAAAAAGACTGCCCTTTTATATAGTGTTATGTGTATATGGCTGTGTGCATTACGTAACATGTTTTGTACCTATTTATCAATAAAACTTTGTTATTATCCTGTAGTGAGAAGCAGTGTTGCTTCACTGTGACACCTTCAACAAGGTATGGGCCCCGTAATTACTGAGTGATGAGTTTTATTGATGTTAATATTTTAAAGTAAAATACAGGGTAGAGTGCACTATCAAAACATGGGTGAGAAGTTTTGAGATTATTTCCACAGTGTGCTTGTGTAAACATAACCTTAAACCTCGAACAGACATACTGTTTTTTATAACACAAGTGGGTATGTAGAATACTTTGTACACATCTTTACATTACCAAGATAAACACATATAAGCAAAATCACCATTTATTCTTAGTTTAATTTAAAAAAATTAAACTTACAATATACGAGCTAAATCAGTGTTTCATTAAACAATAATAAAATAAAGACTGATTATATCACTATTGCTGAGTACAAGTGTTAGGCCACAGTAATGACCCACTTGAAGCACTAAACAGTGTAGTTAGAGGAGGTTCCAGCCAACCACTTATTCAATTACTAATTATCTCATAGAAAACTGCCTGATTGTGGGATTGCACTATTAGCTTGGAATGTGGGTCATTTTCTTGCATGGATCACAATTTTTTTCTCACCAAGCTCACTGTTTGTTTTATATTACTGATGCTCACTTGGAAATAAGGGAGTAGAACTTATCACTGTGTTGAAACTTCCTGGCAGATTAAAACTGTGTGCCCGACCGAGACTCAAACTCGGGACCTTTGCCTTTCGTGGGCAAGCGCTCTACCATCTGAGCCACCAAAGCACGACTCACGCCCGGTCCTCACAGCTTTACTTCTGCCAGTATCTCGTCTCCTACCTTCCAAGCTTTACAGAAGCTCTCCTGCGAACTTTCTGTAAAGTTTGGAAGGTAGGAGACGAGATACTGGCAGAAGTAAAACTGTGAGGACCGGGCGTGAGTTGTGCTTTGGTAGCTCAGATGGTAGAGCACTTGCCCATAAAGGCAAAGGTCCCGAGTTCAAGTCTCGGTCGGGCACACAGTTTTAATCTGCTAGGAAGTTTCATATCAGCGCACACTCCACTGCAGAGTGAAAATCTAATTCTGGAAACATCCCTCAGGCTGTGGCTAAGCCATGTCTCCACAGTATCCTTTCTTTCATGAGTGCTAGTTCTGCAAGGTTCGCAGGAGAGCTTCTCTAAAGTTTGGAAGGTAGGAGACGAGATACTGGCAGAAGTAAAGCTGTGAGGACCGGGCATGAGTCGTGCTTCGGTAGCTCAGATGGTAGAGCACTTGCCCGCAAAAGGCAAAGGTTCAGAGTTCGAGTCTTGGTCGGGCACACAGTTTTAATCTGCTAGGAAGTTTCATATCAGCACACACTCCGCTGCAGAGTGAAAATCTCATTCTTATCACTGCGTTAGCTGAAGCAATGATGAAGGAATAAGTACTGCCTTGCAATTGTAAAACAACAGTGGAATGGTGCAAGACAATGTTATTTGTGGTTGGAACATTTTATACATAGGTGTACCCGCTCGAAGCTTAAAATAATGGAAAGCAACATTACAAGAATTGCAAAGCTCAGACGTGTTGAGAACTGGTCCAGCCTGGAAATTTAAGTACATGTGATCTTAAGTGCCATGGGAGCTTGGGATGTTGTCACAGGCCATACAACTAAACCAAAGCGTAATGACAATATGAACATGGAAAAAGATGGACAATGCTGTGTAAAAATTATCAATATATCAAATGATGAGAAACCTCTGCTATGTAGTACAAATATATTTCACAGTTAGAAGACCTGGCACATCACTTGAAGAATTGAGGTGAAAATATTTTGAATTCTATGACAGTCATAAAATTGTTAATGACATTAGCAATGAATTACAAACACTTGGTGAGTGTGTGGGAGTCAACACATCCTGATCAAGAAATGCTAAGAAATTTGTCATCAAGATACATGACGGAAAAAAAGTCTAAATCTCCAGTAACATATGAAGGAAGAGGTATTTCTAGCAGGTAAACAGAAGAACAAACACCTTAAGACTAACCATCATCCTGAAAATAGGAATTCAAGAAAACAAATAAATGTTTTAAATGTAATAAAACTCATCATTTGGCAAAAGACTGCAGAAGTGGTGCTTCAAATGTAATAAATCTGACCATTAAGCAGAAGAGTGCAGAAACCTTAAGTCAAAGTATCAAAGTCAGAATCAGTGTAAATTGAGATGGGATGTCCTGATAAGCAAAATTCTCTCCTCAGTAGCATGCAAGCCTGTAGATGAAACTGCATGGTTTTTAGTTTCTGGTGCTACTGGTCACATGTGTAATCAGATTGAACAGTTTACAAGTTACAATCCATTTGAGAATGAAGTACCAGTCTGTATTGTTGATGGTAGCCTCATTCCATCACAAGGAAAAGGTGACAAGTATTTTAGCCTTTGATGGAAAAATATGCAATGAGAAACATGTGTCAAATGTTGTACATTTGCCAGTGATTCAGTTAAATTTATTCTCATTTGGAGTAGCTTTTGACAAGAGAATCACATTTAAATCTGACAATACGCAGACCATTCAAGGGAGAATATGTTGTTGCAGTGGGTATTTGTGAAGAAAAGTTGTACAGAATGAAATTTAAGCATTCATTGAGTGGAAATGACATTCAGGCAAATGTGGCTGCTCAGGTAGAGCTTAAGATCTGGCATTAAAGACTTGCACAAACTTTTTCGTCATGTAAAAAGATTTTTGAGGAACCGATAAATTCAGTTTCAGGAAGAAGATAGAAGCTTATATGAGGATTGCATTGTGAGCAAAATTCATAAGTTGCCCTTCCACAAAAATGATTCAAAGTCAGAAAAGATAGGTGAGATGATTCACAGTGTTTTGTGTGTTTGTATGCAATTAGCGGCATATGGTACTTTCTTCTGTTAAAAGATGACTACTCCCATTGGCGAACTGTGTATTTTTTTTAAACAAAAGTCTGAAGTAGCCAGACACCTGGAATATTTCATAAAAACCAGTGATAAACATGTTGGTCATGGAATTAAAGTGATCATAACTGGTAATGGACTAGAATTTATTAATCAAGAGATAAAATGAAATAATCCAGAATCATGGGATAATGCACCAAAAGCCAGTTGCCTATAGTTCCCAACAGAATGGTGTATCAGAACAGGAGAATCAAACTCTGGCAGAGACTGCAAGGACAATCCTTCACGCGAGCAGGCTCCCAATATGATTATGGGCTGAAGCCATAAACATGGCAACTTACACTTTGAATAGAATGTGTGATGGAGAAACACCTTAGAAATGGAGTGGATTGAACTGCGGTGTGGCCAAACTCAAGATATTTGGAGAAATGGTTTACCACACGTGGGAGAGACGGCATAAATGGGACTCCAACACTGAAAAAGGTTTTCTGAATGGATATCATGTTTAGTTTCTTCACAAAGATAAAGTTAAAACATATTGTGATGTTTCTGTGAACAGATTATAAAAGGATTGTCAATTTGACAAAACTGTCATGAAAGATGACGAACAGTTTCTAATATTGGAGACCGCTGAGGGTGAACTGCTTACTCAGTAGGAGAGCCTCAGTCAGAGAGAATATGGGGAAATTAAATTGCCTGAAAACAGCCTAATTCTGAAATCAGCTGTACTGTACAGAATACCAATGAAGGTTGTACATAACCTATGAATCAAATAGGAATAAGTTTACAATATTCATCATCATTGGGTTGTCTGCCTTGCAACAGGTTTTGACTGCATAGCCCTTCATGCTTCTCTGTCTTCTGCATTCCTCTTCATTCTTTGATACCCTCCTTGTGGCCTGCGTACATCATCCAGCATCTGGAACCTTCTTCTGCCCTTCCCTCTCTTTCCCGGAACAAAACCTTCAATTTCCTCTACTAGAAGGTAATCTCTTCTTAGATTGTGACCTATCCATTTTAGTTTCCTGTTCTTCACCATCAGCAGCATCCTCCGTTCTTCTCCAACTCTCCTCAGTACTTCTTCATTCCTGACTTTATCAGTCCAGCTCATCTGCTTCATTACCCACCATATCCACATTTAACAAGCTTCAATTCTCTTCTCATTCTGCTTTCTCAAAGTCCATGTTTCTGCTCCATACAGGGCCATGCTCCATATTAAGCACTTAACCAGATGCTTCCTTAATTATTTGTTTAAACAACTAGTTAGGATTCTTCT
The DNA here is from genome assembly GCF_021461395.2 of Schistocerca americana. NCBI lineage: Eukaryota > Metazoa > Arthropoda > Insecta > Orthoptera > Acrididae > Schistocerca > Schistocerca americana. The sequence goes on along the minus strand of NC_060121.1, from coordinate 407,335,332 downwards.
CTGCTTTTGAAATGCCTCTTTTGCCAAAGCCATTCTCACTATGATATCTTGTTGGCAATCCATGTATTCTTTAATCCAACTTCCCAAATCCTTGAATGCTCTTACCTGTTTTGTGATTTCTGACCTCAACTTAATTTTCACTTTTCTTTTCTTTAGGCCTATGACAAAGATTTTGGTTTTCTTTTTGTTACTTTTCATACCATGTGCTGCACATGCTTCATTCAGGTCATTTAGCATTTGAGTCAGCATCTCTTGACTTTCTGTGAGGATCACCATGTGACCATGTCATCTGAAAATCTTATACATTCCATTTTCCCCTCACCTATCCTGACACCTCTTGTCCCATCCAAACAGCTTTCCAATGCTTCCTCCGGATAGATGTTGAATAGGATTGGGGAGGGACAACAGCCCTGTCTAGCATCTCTCCCTATCTTGCTGTCTTCAGAGATCCCATTACCTATTCTTACCACAGTTTTTTGATCCAGGTACAGATTTGCAATCAATCTTCTCTCCTTCCACTTTACTCCCTTCTTTTTCAAGGTATTTAACAGCTTATCCGACTACATTCTATTGAAGGCCTTTTTGAGGTCTATGAGGACAGCATACACTTCTTTGCCCTTTTCTATGTATCTTTTGCTGATGGTTCTTAGAAGTCCAATGGCATCTCATGTTCCTTTTCCCCTTATGAAACCATATTGTGCTTCACCAAGTGTTTCTTCCAGTATTCCATACAGCCTCCCATTCAGAATTTGAAGAACTACTTTTGCTGCCTGTGATATTAGGCTGATTGTCCTGTGGTCTTCACACTTTTTGGGATTATTTGTCTTTAGGGTTGGTACTATTATACTTATGAGAAAATCTTCTGGCCCTTTGTCATAGATGCAGTTGCAAAGAGAGGTTAACTCATTTTCTCCTGTTTCTTTTAAACTCTTTAAGATTTCTGCTGGAATGTCATCTACACCACACACTTTGTTGTTTTTAAGTTCTCCCAATGCTTTATTTACCTCTGAACCTAGGATAAAATCTCCTTTTTCGTCTTCATTTACTGATTCTTCCTTCTCAATCTGCAGATTGGAAGGTCTTTAATCTGCTTCATAGAGATTTTCAGTATATCCTTTCCATCTATTCTGAACAGCATGTGGGTCACGTAAAAGATTTCCATCTTTCCCTTCTATCTCCATATTTGTTTTGTTCTTCCTTCCCTGAAATACCGTTTCCTTGGCTACTCGATACATTTTTCGCACTTGCTCTCTTTCTCCGGTGTCTCAGTTTCAGAGCAGATTTATCTAATCCATTTTTCCCTGGCCTGGTCAGTTACTCTTCTCAGCTCATTGTTCAGTCTTCTGTATTGCCTTTTTCTTTCATCAGTTTGTGCGTTTTTTCATTTTCTCCTTTCTGCCATCTTCAAGGTCATGTCTTCGATAACCCTTGGCTTCCTTCTCCACTTGCACTTCACCAGACCAACAACATCTTTACTGGTTGCTTTCAGGATGTCTCTGAACTGGTTGCATTGTTCATTTATGTCCTCTGTCTTTTCTCTAATTGTCCACTAGTCTCGGAACTCTGCGTCAAGCTTTTTGATTATTCCTTCTTCCTTTAGAGCATCCAAGTTATATTTCTCTCTCACTTTACCTACCAACATCCTTTTCAATCTAACCTGCACATCTGCTACAACCAAGTTGTGATCAGAGTTAATATCTGCTCCTGGATAAGCCTTGGCATTTCTCATGCATGTCTGGAATCTACTCTGTATTACTATGTAATCGATCTGGTATCTTCTATTCTCTGTATTCAGTGTCCATGTGTACTGTCTTCTTTTGTGATGTTCAAAAATCATGTTTCCAACTACCAATGAGTTTTCCTTACAAAATCTGACCATTGTAGCGGGGCTTTGAATTTCACCGCGCTACACTCGTTCCCTCAGATAAAAAATGTCTCGTCGCAGCGGTATGAGCGCTCGACGGCAGAGAAACTACTAAAATTGTTAACTTTGTTTTTTTATTCCGTTTCAATTGTCTCTTGTTAGCGGTAGCTTAAGGCAGGCGTGATCGGATGTTGACGTAAAAACTTAATGGCTAATCTTGATCTGATTGTAATGTGTAGACATTGTGGAAGTTATTAAGAAATTCGGTGGATGGAAGTAGCAAAGTGAATTAAATTGCATACAGTATCAAGATGATTTTAATTGGTATAAATTAGTGATCCCTGGACTATTACAAGATTTCGGAGCAGATTTTTTCACGCTGAAATGAAGGAGATTTTTGAAGACGTGGACGCCGCCCGAAAGAAGATAAGTTAATCTGGTAAAGGATGATCTCTCGTCTACGCCACTTCCCCCTGTCAGTTACATTCTGTTATTCTCTGTTTCTTTTCAATAACTTTTGTAGTAAAAATTGGTTTAACTTTTGCTCAAAAACGCCACAAGGACCACCCCAACAATAGCTTTTCCGAATAACGAAGTCCGATAGCTTTTCTGTAATACGAAGTCCGATTTGCATTTCATTCTTTCCCTTTTTCACGGTCTCTCTTCTCCCATTTTTTTTTTATTAACCACTACACCATTCTCACACCTCTTTCATTTCTGTTACCCAATCTAAACTTCCCAACTACCTCTCTGTCTTTCCCTTGCATTCCAATCTCCCATTACTATGATGCACACCTTTGTTTCCTCTCTCTCCACCAGTCACTCAATTCTGCTGTAGCACTCTTCAATCTGATCGTCACTGTGTTGGATGGTTGGCATGTTGACGTGTATCAGAACTACATCTTTCTTGTGACCTTTCAACCTCAGCATCATCAATCTGCTATTTATGTATTCCACCTTCATTATCATCATTTTTACCTTCTTCTTTACTATGATAGCTACTCCATTCATTCCATTTTTTCCTTGCCAGCATAAAATAGTTTGTAGTCATCACTCTGTAACACACCATTGCCTCCCCATCTCACCTCACACATTCCAAGAATATCTATACTGTTGTGCTCCATCTCTTTTTTCGCATTTTCCAATTTGCCAGATTGTAAGAGGGTGCGAATATTCTATGTACCAATCCTTAGCTTTTCCTCTTTCCTTTTGTTTTTATTTATCTTTACACTTTCGGTGTACTCCCCTCTCAAATATCCAACTGAGGCGATGTTTTATCTCCGCAATCATTATTTTGCACATAGAGTGCCACATCAAGTGTGCCTTGGGAATGGTAATGTGTTAACTTCCCGTTGCTTTCCACATATGATACCAGCCACTCACTCTGGGTCAGACACTGTTTGGAGTCACTCACTCTGAGTCAGACACTGCAGCTGCCTGTTGGTCCCTGGGAGGTATTTGATTTGTCTCCTACCACCCACATCTGGGAGGCATTCCCTGATCCGCCACCTGGGGACGCACCCTCTAGGGGTTACAATATTATGAAAAGGGTAGCTGCTACTCACCATACAGCAGTGATGCTGAGTTGTGACTAAGCATCTCCACTGTATGGTGAATTGAAACTATCCTTTTCGTATTATTGTTACATTCCAGCCTGGATTTTCCATAGGAAGAAGTTTATGAGATAGGGAAAAAATCAAAAAGCCTATTAGATATGCCAGCCTCAATGTAATCTCTACATTTGTGGCACAATGTTATAAACCTGCCTGGTGCCAAGATGTAATGGATTGTGACAACTCAGAAAAATGGAAGAAGGCTATGCCAGAATAAATGCATGCACTTAATCTTAATGAAACATAGACTGCAACTGAACGTCCAGAAAACTAAGAAATACTCAACAATAGTTGAGTATTCAAACTGAAGAGGAAATCAGATGGAACCGTGGATTAAAGCTCAGCTTACTGCTAGAAGATTTTGGCAGAGGCACTGCATGGGCTACAATGAAACCTTCAGCACAGCAGTGAAATCTGACTCCATAAGAATTATCTTATCTATCACAGTGTCCAAAGTGTTGAGCAAGAGGCAGTTTGAAAACCAGAGGGCTTCAAGGATGATACCAAACTAAGACTAGCATCTTCACTGTGGAATCATTGATTTGCCAGTGTACTAAACAAGCTTGATCTGATAGCAACAGATTTAGATCTTTGTGTTTTTGTAAATGACAAGGGTGGACTCTTGGCCATCCTTGATGTTGTTCTGGTTGTATCAGAATCTTAAGAAGTTATTAATATATATATATATATATATATATATATATATATATATATATATATATATATGAGCAGTGCTAGTCATTGTTTAGGTTTGCAAATAGAGCACTTTCAAGATGGTTCTTTTTTCTCAAGCCAAGAGGCATATATGAGGACTGTATGGAATGGTACAACAGGGAGATCTGCAATGCTGTGGTAGTACCTGCTGATCCTGGTCAAGGGTACTCTGAGCTGGGTCTCAGGTCAGAAACTGTCAATACTCCAAATCATTACCGGTACGGTAAGCTGTTGGAAGCTTGCTCTACCAATCAGTGACAGCTAGACATGACATCATCTTTGCAGTGCATAATGCTACTCAGCACCTTGAAAAACAAGAAAAGACAAACTGGAAAGCTGTGAAGAAAATCTTAAAATATTAAAAGAGAACAATCTTTTATTACTTATGTTACCCAAGGAGTGAGAATATTTATTTATCTGTTTTTAGTGGCACAGATCATGCAGGAGATGTCGTCATCCAAAAATCAACCACAAGTTTTATTGTCAAACTTGGTGGAGTCACCATGGCATTGAACTCTCAGAGGCAAAGAGTGGTAGCCTTGTCAACAACAGAAGCAGAATATTTGACTTCATGTCATGCTATAAAAGAAATCATGTGGATCCAGTTAATTTTGAAAAATATGATGAGGCTAAAAGAAATAACTGCCACTTTGTATAACTGTCATAGTGCTATACAGTTGATTGAGAAGCATGAGCATCATAAGGGAATAAAACACATAGATGTGAAGCATCATTTCATTTGAGAAAAATTCAACTTGGGCACCTTCCACCTGGAACAGTACTGCTTTGCTGATAAGATAGCAGACATTCCTACCAAGCTACTCACTAGGAGCAACTTCAATAAACTAATACAGCTGTTTTCTGTTGTCACAACTGAATATCTTAGGGACAAAAGAGAGTGAATGTGTTAGATATTTATTAATTGACTTGGGAGTGTTGTAATAATCAATTAAAAATGTTCAGCTTTGTTTGTTTCCCCTGTATATTTGTAAACACTGTTGTACACCCCTTCTTTGTATTTGGTGCACTCCCCAGTTGTATATCTGGAACTTGGACAGTGTACTTACTGGTAAAGAAAAGACCACCCTTTTGTACAGTATTGTGTCTCCATGGATATGTGTGTTACATGACAAATTTTGTACCTATTTATCAATAAAACTTTGTCATTGTCCTGCAGTAAGAATCACTGTTATTTTACTGTGACTTTTTCAACAGTCGAAATACCTGTAGTGGTGACCCCATTGTAATTCCTTGAAGAGTATATTCAGAGAGGAGATTTTTTTTTTCCTATTTTTATGATAATGATGGATGTAACTTCACAATTATCAGAGACTGAAGTTAAAGTGGAGTAAAACTCATCTCCAGTTACACTGCAATGTGAAGCCACTGACATACATAGGGTAAGATGTGTATTTCATCATCTGTTTGGTCATGTCAAACTTTCAGCATGTGGTGTAATCATGCACTAGTTTCATGCAAATATAATACATCTTTTAATAACACAAAGTGTACACCAATGATGACAAATATGTAATCATGCTTACACATTTTCAAGGAGCAGTGATAGAAGCAACAGAAGGCGTTCTACTGCAATGTTGCTACACATCACTAAAGGAGGTATTCATCTGGCATTATAGACAGTTGCCAGAGCTTTCATTGCAGGAAGCTTTTAATGATGAGAAGTTAGGCAACTGATTCCCATCCCAAATGTTGCAAGCTTTATGTACTTTTGCTAACACCTCCCAATGGATTGGACTACTTCCTCTCATCACGAGGAGATACTTTTAGCTAGGCTGCATATTAGGCACTGTCATTTCAGTCACTGTCATTTGTTAAATGGAGACCAGTGCACTCGGTGCTTATTGCAGCCAGCCATTGACAATTCGCCATTTTCTCAATCAATGCCGATTTTGTAAGCATTTAAGTTGTAATGTATGTTTGTCATCTGAATTATCAGACATTTTAGCAGATACAGCACCATTTAATTTTCAACCGTTTGAAAAACCTCCTCAAAGAGGAAGTGATCATTTTTAGCTATCCATCTACTGCAGTCAGTTGTTGTTGTTGTTGTTGTGGTCTTCAGTCCTGAGACTGGTTTGATCCAGCTCTCCATGCTACTCTATCCTGTGCAAGCTTTTTCATCTCCCAGTACCTACTGCAACCTACATCCTTCTGAATCTGCTTAGTGTATTCATCTCTTGGTCTCCCTCTACGATTTTTACCCTCCACGCTGCCCTCCAATACTAAATTGGTGATCCCTTGATGCCTCAGAACATGCCCTACCAACCGATCCCTTCTTCTGGTCAAGTTGTGCCACAAACTTCTCTTCTCCCCAATCCTATTCAATACTTCCTCATTAGTTACGTGATCTACCCATCTAATCTTCAGCATTGCAGTCAGTTAGGCTCTGAATATTGTCGACCTCAAATTCCTTCAGTAATTGGCCATTCCACATCTACATCTACATAGATACTCAGCAGGGCACCATATGGTGAGTGGCAGAGGGTACTCTGTACCACTGCTAGTCATTTTGTTTCCTGTTCTACTCGCAAATAGAGCAAGGGGAAACTGACTGTCTATATGTCTGCCCATGAGCCCTAATTTCTCATATCTTATCTTTGCAGCCCTTGTGCACAATTATGTTGGTGGCAGTAGACTTGTTTGGCAGTCTGCTCTCTAAAGTGCTCCCTGCTGCCATTGGATAAGCAGCTGCAGCAGCAAGTCGTATACCCCTAGCTTACTTATTTGTTACATAGTTTAATTCTTAATTTCTTTGCGTGTTTTTTGGTACTTGCATTGTTTAATTCATAAATTTCAGGCGTATTATAGTATTTGAGAGCTGTAGCATCGCGCTTTAGTACCTGAATAGCGTAAATTCGCGTAGTCGTCTGTCTTCTGTTTTTTTTTTTTTTTTTTTTGAACGGCCAGTGTCGGTTGGTCACAGCCAGTGCGCTCCCTGCCGCCGTTGGATAAGCAGCTGCAGGAGCAAGTCGTATACCCCTAGCTTACTTTTTTTGTTACATAGTTTAATTCTTAATTTCTTTGCGTGTTTTTGGGTACTTGCATTGTTTAATTCATAAATTTCGGGCATATTATAGTATTTGAGAGTTGTAGCATCGCGCTTTAGTGTTTACTTCGTAGATTCTTAGTTAAATTGCGTGTGAGTTTCGTATAGGAGGTGTAATGTCGAGTTTTAGCTACTGTAATCGTAAATTCAGGCAGATTGTAGAGCAGTCGTTAGGCATTTGTACAGGTTAGTTAAGGGGAGTTGGAATGCCCTATCTCGCCAATGTTAAATTTGCTAACTTTGTGTACCTTTTTCTTTGGAACTATTATCTTCAGAACTTTGAAATTCTGGCAGAGGTTTTCAGCATATATTGTGAGCCCACTGAACTAGAACCAATGTTTTCTTTTTGTTGGTATAGTATTTATGAATTTTTTACCATTAAGCCATTTTTTATTGGAAAAAGTATAACATAAACTTCCCTAGTTCAGAGAATAAGCCAGTTCTTGTCATGATTCTAGTTCAGTGGCCTCTTTGAACTGTTTTGCAGCATTTCTGAAAATTTGAATGTTGTTGGTTGAGTGGTTTATGAGATAAAGGTACATGTAACACTAAAAATGTCAAATGCCAGAAAATGCGATTAAAGTAATTTATTATGAAAATTCACAAATACCTTTTATTCTATTATCAAAAGTGTCCAGCAGAGTAATCAGGGTCATCTTCTAGTTCTTCTTCTTCACCTAGAAGCTTTCTTCTCCTTGCTGCCCTTGCTTTTTTTGTATTAAATTCAGCTGCATACTGAGCCTTCCTTACTCGCACGCTGTCCAGAAGCTGAAGACCTCTGATGGTGTTGATACCAGGAGCAATGCCGAGCCTTGCCATGACCTTTAGCCTACCCATATGACCATCATTGAATGAAATAACAGCATCACTGACTCCCCATTTCAATGTTTTTATCCCAACAAATACATTCTTAGGTACACGAGTCCAAATGAGGTTGTTGAACGACTCGTTTTGATTCTGGGTACAACCATGAAGACATTTTCGCAGAAGATCAGGATGCCCCAAGTCTCTATATATTGGTTTAATTACTTCCATAACAGCCAATGGAATATAATTTTTATGGTGATAAGGATCCCCAGTAGCTTGAGATTTTCTATAATTGCACCATGACTGAGGACCATCTGGACAAGCAAAATGTTGAGGATTATCATCAGTTGATGATCGATGTAAATATGTGGCCCATACAGCTTGTCTCATTTCCTGCAAATTATTTGCATTATTTCTTATTGCCATACCATAGTATTGTTGTAATTCATTTATAATTTTATCTGACAGGCGACCTCTAATGGTTTTACCATCTGACAAAATTTTGTCCTTCAGATTCTGTTTCAGTTTCCTTAGACGAGTGCCCATTCGTTTCTGAACATGACCGACACATTCTAGTTTAGTTATTGTCTTATTGACATATGGCATGGATTCTGTAACACTTTTGTATGCCTTGGAGTCCCCATCTCCAAGGAATTTTGTGTAAAATACTCCCCGTTCTTTTTCTGATCTGCTAAACATTTTCACAGCAGCGGCAGCCTCCATGCCTCCACTCGTACCTTCATAATTCTTGCTACATATGTGAGCTGCTTCTATCTTACCAGATGCACAATGGTAACAATGTTTAGTGAGCACTTCATAGTCCAAAACTTTACCGCTGTCCACACTAGTAACAGTAGCAACAGCATTTTTGGATGTGTGACCCCTTTTCTGCCAGGTTCCATCAAAAGCAACAGGGATATCTGGGTTTCCTTCATTTATATATTTTGCTTCACTGGCAGCAGCTTTCATTGATAAATCTGCTACAGACTGAACAGCATCTCCTATCACTTCAGTGTAATTGTCAATTTTAGCAGGTGGAGGTGGAAGATTCATTATGGCACAAAATGTTTGAGCAGCAGTATGTCCTTTACCAATTGCTCTCATTGCATACATTAGCCTGATATTACTCTCAAACAAATTGCTACTGCATGTTTTAGAGCTCCAAAAACAGGTCTCATTTTCACAACTGGCACAAACTATAGCAATTTTGCAGGAAAGTCCTATAGATTTTGTTATGTTCATATCAAAAGAACCTCCACAAAGATTACAACACAAACATTTCTTCATAAACTCAGTAAAAACAGGAAAGTCGACTAAAACATATTGTTCATTAGAAGCTTCATCTGTAATTTCACTTGCACAGTTTGATAACTTCTTTTTTGATGCACTGGTGGGCGTGTCTCCTTCACACATCTCAGCTGTACAAACGTCAGAACTTTCACCAGCATCAACAGGTGCTGAAGCAGAATCACTTGAACAAACGTTATTTGTAAATCTATTACCGCGAAACTTTCGCTTTTTAAATAATGATGCACTCCTAGGCATCGTAGAAACTACGCACTCACCACTGAAAGTCAAAACAAGACAGATAACAAACTCCAAATGAGCGACAAACTAAACTCGAGGCTCAAAACAAACACTCACAGATCAAAAACTGAACAATAAACACAGCTAGTCGTAAAAACAATGGTACCTATGGAAGGATCAAAGATTCTACAACTGAAGAGTGAAATCCACAGCCTTCTATATGTAATGTTTTCGGAAATGCGAAGATTTAAATGTGTACAAATCACAAGATGGGTAACTTTGCTGGGCGCACATGTAATTTTGAAAAATTAAATAAAAATACTTCCAATTGGAATTTCTTAACAAATTTTGCACCATTTTAAGCAGAAAATTTCAAATTAAGTTATAAGGTTAAAAACTGAAAATGTGAATTTTTTCCATTTTCCGGCATTCCAACTCCCCTTAATACATTCTTCGCATGTTTCCCTTGCGTTATCTAGGCACGGACTCATGTTTCAGTAACTGTTGTTCAACATCGATTAGAATGGACAGGACTGTGATTGCTGTGTTCGGATGAGGGCTGAGTTGGCATCCCTTCGCTCACAGCTGCAAGCGGCGCTGACTTCGGTCGCGCAGCTTGAGGCTGTTGCCAATGGGCACCACTGTGGGGAGCCAGACTTGGGTATCATGGGGATGTCAACCTCGTCCCGTCTGTCCCCAGATCAGTCTGCTGCTGTGGTTGCCCCGGTTGCTGCCCACAGTGGGGGTGAGCCCTCGCCTGTGGTTGATTGGGAGGTCGCTCCAAGGCATGGCAGGCAGCGAAAGACGTCCCCAGAAGCTGATCAGAAAGCCTCCCCGGTGCGTCTGACAAACAGGTTTCAGGCACTGTCTCTGGCTGAGCCAGATGCAGCTGCCTGCCCTGTTTCAGAGGATGATTCTCAGCCTTCAAGGGCCGGGCAATCACAGAGGGTGGGCTTATTGGTAGTTGGGAGCTCCAATGTTAGGCGCGTAAAGGGGCCCCTTAGGGATATGGTGGCTAAGAAGGGGAAGAAATCCAGTGTGCACTCCGTGTGCATTCCAGGTGGAGTCATTCCTGATGTGGAAAGGGTCCTTCCGGATGCCATGAAGAGCACAGGGTGCAGCCAGCTGCAGGTGGTGGCACGTCGGCACTAATGATGTGTGTTGCTTTGGATCTGAGGAAATTCTCTCTGGATTCCAGCGGCTATCTGATTTGGTGAAGGCTGCCGGTCTTGCTTATGAGATGAAGGCAGAGCTCACCATCTGCAGCATCGTTGACAGAACCGACTGTGGACCTTTGGTGGAGGGTCTGAATCAGAGGCTCAGACGGTTTTGCGACCGTGTTCGCTGCAGATTCCTTGACTTGCGCCATAGGGTAGTGGGGTTTCGGGTTCCACTGAATAGGTCAGGAGTTCACTACACTCAGCTGGCTGCTACATGGGTAGCGGAGGCTGTGTGGCGTGGACTGGGCGGTTTTTTAGGTTAGAAGGCCTTGGGAAAGTACGGGGTGGGCTGCAATCTCAAAGGGTGCATGGCAAATACAGGACGTGCTTGAATCAAGGAACAGTTGGAATTGCAGTTGTAAATTGTTGTAGTTGTTCTGGGAAAGTCCCTGAGCTTCAAGCGCTAATAGAAAGCACTGAAGCTGAAATCGTTATAGGTACAGAAAGCTGGCTAAAGCCTGAAATAAGTTCAGCAGAAATTTTTACAAAGTCTCAGATGGTGTTCAGGAAAGATAGATTAGGCAGAATTGGTGGTGGAGTGTTTTTGTCTGTCAGTAGTGGTTTATCTTGTCGTGAAGTCGAAGTAGATACTCCGTGCGAATTGGTATGGGTGGAGGTTATACTTAACAACCGAACTAAGTTAATAATTGGCTTCTTCTACCAACCCCCAGACTCCGATGACATAGTTGCTGAACAGTTCAGAGAAAATTTGAGTCTCGTAACAAATAAATACCCCACTCATACGGTTATAATTGGTGGGGACTTCAACCTTCCCTCGATATGTTGGCAAAAATACTTGTTCAAAACCGGTGGTAGGCAGAAAACACCTTCCGAGATTGTCCTAAATGCTTTCTCCGAAAATTATTTCGAGCAGTTAGTCCACGAACCCACGCGAATTATAAATGGTTGCGAAACACACTTGACCTCTTAGCCACAAACAATCCAGAGCTGATAAAGAGCATCATGACTGATACAGGCATTAGTGATCACAAGGTCGTTGTAGCTAGGCTCAATACCGTTTCTTCCAAATTCACCAGAAACAAACGCAAAATAATTTTATTTAAAAATGCGGATAAAGTGTCACTAGAAGCCTTCCTAAGAGACAATCTGCATTCCTTCCGAACTGACTATGCAAATGTACACGAGATGTGGCTCAAATTCAAAGATATAGTAGCAACAGCAATTGAGAGATTCATACCTCATAAATTGGTAAGAGATGGAACTGATCCCCAGTGGTACACAAAACAGGTCTGAACGCTGTTGCAGAGGCGATGGAAAAAGCATGCGAAGTTCAGAAGAACGCGAAATCCCGAAGATTGGCTAAAATTTGCAGACGCGCGAAATTTGGCACGGACTTCAATGCGAGATGCCTTTAAAAGGTTCCACAACGAAACATTGTCTCGAAATTTGGTAGAAAATCCGAAGAAATTCTGGTCGTATGTAAAGTACACAAGCGGCAAGACGCAGCCAATACCTTCGCTACGCAGTGCCGATGATACTGTTACCGACGACTGTGCCGCTAAAGCAGAGTTATTGAACGCAGTTTTCCGAAATTCCTTCACCAGGGAAGACGAATGGAATATTCCAGAATTTGAAACACGAACAGCTGCTGCATGAGTTTCTTAGAAGTAGATAGGTTAGGGGTTGCGAAGCAACTCAAATCGCTTGATACGGGAAAGTCTTCAGGACCAGATTGTATACCGATTAGGTTCCTTTCAGATTACACTGATACAATAGCTCCCTACTTAGCAATCATATACAGCCACTCGCTCACCGATAGATCTGTACCTACAGATTGGAAAATTGTGCAGGTCGCACCAGTGTTTAAGAAGGGTAGTAGGAGTAATCCATCTGACTACAGACCTATATCATTGACGTCAGTTTGCAGTAGGGTTTTGGAGCATATACTTTATTCAAACATTATGAATCACCTCAAAGGGAATGATCTATTGATACGTAATCAGCATGGTTTCAGAAAATATCGTTCTTGTGCAACGCAAAATTTTTTTTCTTTATTCTCTTTATTCACACGAAGTAATGGCCGCTATCGACAGGGGATCTCAAGTTGATTCCGTATTTCTAGATTTCCGGAAAGCTTTTGATACCGTTCCTCACAAGCGACTTCTAATCAAGCTGCGGGCCCAAGGGGGTATCGTCTCAGTTGTGCGACTGGATTCGTGATTTCCTGTCAGGGAGGTCGCAGTTTGTAGTAATAGACGGCAAATCATCGAGTAAAACTGAAGTGATATCAGGTGTTCCCCAGGGAAGCGTCCTGGGACCTCTGCTGTTCCTGATCTACATAAATGACCTGGATGACAATCTGAGCAGTTCTCTTAGGTTGTTCGCAGATGATGCTGTAATTTGCTGTCTAGTAAGGTCATTCGAAGACCAATATCAGTTGCAAAGCGATTTAGAAAAGATTGCTGTATGGTGTGGCAGGTAGCAGTTGACGCTAAATAACGAAAAGTGTGAGGTGATCCACATGAGTTCCAAAAGAAATCCGTTGGAATTCGATTACTCGATAAATAGTACAATTCTCAAGGCTGTCAATTCAACTAAGTACCTGGGTGTTAAAATTACGAACAACTTCAGTTGGAAAGACCACATAGATAATATTGTGGGGAAGGCGAGCCAAAGGTTGCGTTTCATTGGCAGGACACTTAGAAGATGCAACAAGTCCACTAAGGAGACAGCTTACACTACATTCGTTCGTCCTCTGTTAGAATATTGCTGCGCGGTGTGGGATCCTTACCAGATGGGATTGACAGAGGACATCGAAAGGGTGCAAAAAAGGGCAACTCGTTTTGTATTATCGCGTAATAGGGGAGAGAGTGTGGCAGATATGATATGCGAACTGGGATGGAAGTCATTAGAGCAAAGACGTTTTTCGTCGCGGCGAGATCTATTTACGAAATATCAGTCACCAACTTTCTCTTCCGAATGCGAAAATATCTTGTTGAGCCCAACCTACATACGTAGAAATGATCATAAAAATAAAATAAGAGAAATCAGAGCTCGAACAGAAAGGTTTAGGTGTTCGTTTCTCCCGCGCGCTGTTCGGGAGTGGAATAGTAGAGAGATAGTATGATTGTGGTTCGATGAACCCTCTGCCCAGCACTTAAATGTGAATTGCAGAGTAGTCATGTAGATGTAGATGTAGATAGTTCCTCAATAGTGTTCCTCGAAAAGAATGTCATATTGTCCCCCCCTCCTCCCCCCCTCCATCCCCCTCTCCCGAGAGATTCCCTTTTGAATTCCTGAAGCATCTCTGTAAGACTTACATGTTGTTCGAACAAACCTGTAACATGTCTAGCAGCCAGCCTCGGCATTGCTTTGATGTCCTCCTTCAATCCGACCTGGTACAGATCCCAAATATTTGAGGAGCATTCAAGAACAGATCACAGCAGTGTCCTATATGTGGTCCTCTTTACACCACACTTTCCTAGAATTCTCCAACAGACCGAAGTTGACAATTTGCCTTCCCTACCACGATCCTCACATGCTTGTTCCATTTCATATCACTTTGCAACCTTACGACCAGCTATTTAAATGATATGACAATGTGAAGCAGTACACTACTAACACTGTATCCGAACATTACAGGATTGTTTTTCCTACTCATCCATATTAACTTACATCTTTGCACATTTGGAGATACCTGTAATTCATGATAGCAACTGGAAATTTTGTCTACGTCATACTGTATCTTCCTGCAGTCACTCAACTTTGACACCTTACCGTATACCACAGCATCATCACCAAACAATCGCAGATTGCTACCCAGCCAGTCCACCAAATCATTAATGTGTATAGAGAACAACAGCAGTACTATCACACTTCCCCGACAATAACCTTGTCTCTGATGAGGTTCTGTTGATTAGAAAGTCTTGGAGCCACTCTCATACCTAGGAACTTATTGCATACGCTTGAACTTTGATTAACAGTGTGCAGTTGGGCACAACATCAAATTGTTATGGTTCCACCTGTTTTATTTATTTCTTCATTTGTTGTCCTCAGTGTTGATGTACTGCGTTGCTGCACTAGCTGAAAAATGGGTTGTGGAAGTACAACGCAGACTACTTTAAATGATGTAGCTGACAGAGGCACAGTTGTGTTTCGTTGTCTTTTACTTTCACTTTTCACAACCCCAATATTACACAGTTATATGGCCTTCAATAAGCCTCATTAATAGTTACCAGGCGAACCACATACTGCTACAATAGTTTAGGTAGAACACCTACGAGCAGTAAAAGCCTAACCACAAAGTTCACAGTTCTTGAAGAATAATCAGCTACGTTTTGAGCAGACACTGTCATTGCTTTAACATCAGGCCTAATTGTGTAACACTTATTACACTGTTAAGGTGAGGCATTGTTGTTGCTCTAACCAACACAGGTTCCTCGTCTGAAACTCGGCCGTGGACTGACTGTCTCATGACCAAAATTTGGGCCCTATATATCATCACAATAATAAGCCCTGAAACTACACATTGTTCAAAGTTAAATGTACAGAAATTACATGTAAAACTTAACTCATTAAATTAACTGAATACACTGAAACATTGGTTCTTTTTAACAGTTTCTTCTACTGCAAGAGTTAGGCCGCATTATTTGTTTAAATCATGAAATTAACAAATATAGTTATGTAAACAATACTTTGGACAAAACTGTTAATTACTCTGGAATTAAATAACGGCTGGCTTTGCTAACACGTTTTCGAATAGAGCCAAATAAATACTTCAAGATTGCTATTGTTTCATCTCCCAAATGTTTATAATTAGTACAGAATTTATATTTGTTTATATGTCAACAATATAATTTAAGTTATGAAACAATTACTTATTTAACCCTATAACAAAAGATACTAATGAGGAATAGTCGAAATAAATTAGAAAAATCAATTACATACATAAAACTAAGCACAAAATTATACCTGGTGTTATATTCTTTAAAATCGAGGGCCAGCCTTTGTCCTTTATGAAAATACAGATTATACTCGTGAATGTTAATGATAATTAGTTTAAAAATGGAAAAAACGAATTTAGGTAGGCAGTTGGCAAAACAAGAGGGGAATTAAAAATATCCCACCTTGCTTCATCGCAAAATACTTTCTGGAAATGTAGAAATGTGTATTCTGCCTGTTGCCCTTCATTCATAGTTCACAGTATATCATGTGAGAAAAGCACAAGCTGAGTTCAACATGAGCGACGCTTTCTGAAACCATGTTCATTTATGGACACAAGCTTCTCAGTCTCAAGAAAATTTATTATATTCGAACTGAGAATATATTCACAGATTCTGCAGCAAACTGAAGTCGAGGATATTGGTCTATAATTTTCTGAATCCATTGTTTTAAGTGTCTTATGTACAGGAGTCACCTGCACCTTTTTCCAGTCACTTGGAACTTTTTGCAGGGTGAGAGATTCATGATAAATGCAAGTTAGGTAAGTGGTCAAAACTATAGAGTACTCTTTGAACAGCAAATTGGGATTCCATCCAGACCTATTCACTTACAAATCTTTCTGTTGTTTCTCTACACCAGGGATGTGTATTACTATGTCATCCATACAGGAGTCTGCCCAGTGGCCAAATGATGGTATGTTTGTACAATTCTCTTCTGTGAATGATTTCTACTCCATGCCAACTACCTTACTTTACCTGCTGATAGTCCATAGATTGTCAAATTCAAAGACAGCAATATATTGGTCAAAGATTGTTAAATTTCTCCTTCTCTCTAATACCTACATTCATCAAAATAATGCACACAATTTTTATAAGAAATATTTACAAAATTATGACAATTGAAAAAGGGTATCACAAAATGCATGATAAAACATCTTGTCGTAGTACCATTCCAAACAAGAGCTTATTCCTGTAACCAGCAAAATGTTAAGATGGAACATGGCATCGTCATTGGTCACGGATATAATAAAATTCCACATGAACCTGTGTGTATGTGTGAGTAATGCTTTAACTACTACAATACCAGTATTACGACATGTATTCAGGTTTTAACACCTCCAATTTTTTCTCACAACTAGAAACTGATAGAAATATGTGGTTTATCTTAAAATACATGTGTACTGGTGATGTTTGACACCTTACATGGTTTGCAGAGTATACAATAGATGTAGATAGCAATACTGTATGACACACAACTCAATCAGCAGTGGCGAGAGTGAGAACTGTTTTGGTTGCTTTATGTTGTGATGTTTTCAGTACTACTGTGTAATAGCATGTAATAATTCATTTTCTCCATTTGCGTGGTGCGACACTGATTGAAATTCATCACTAGTTTAATGAGGCATGTTGTGATGGTGTCATGGATATGTCTAATGTGTGGTTGTGGCTGCAACAGTTCAAAGAAGGGTAAATGTCACGTGACAACAAACCAAGATGATCGCGGTCTCACACCAAATGGTCCGATGACATGTGCGAATGAGTGGAGAATGTTGTTTTGGAAGACTTCCAAATGAGTGTGGAACACATTGCCTCCAAAGTTGGCATTTCCATGGTATTTGCGCACACAACCCTGCATGAAGACCTGAAAATGCGAAAAGTGTCCTTCAAGAGTGTGTGTCTAATCCTGATGGGCTACCACAAGGATGCACGTGGTGCCAAGCAATGTTAATGTATGTTGATGGCCTGAATGGGACTTTTTCATTGATTGTGACTTTGGATGAGACATGGATGCTGTTTTTCAATCCCGAAATGAAGCACCATTGAGATCAGTGGAAGCACATATACTCATCACACCCAAAAAGCTACAGGCTAGTGCCAGTGCTGAAAAAATTATGGTAGCTAGCTGAGACAGCAAAGGCAACAGCAATCCTTACTCATTGTGTTCCAAAGGGATTACAGTGACAGGTGCATCCTACCAAGGTATTCTGAAGGACAAGCTCCTTACAGCATTGCATGAAAAACCACTGGAAAAGACTGCATGTGTGCTCTTTCGCCAAGACAACATATCAGCCTATCAAGGGAATGCTATGCTGCAGTTTCTTCATCACAACAACTTTGAAATGATATCTCATGCTCCCTACTCACCTGATTAATGTTGGTGACTGTTGTCTGTTTCCGACATTGAAAGACTCTTTCCGTGATCACACATTCACTAGCAGTGCTGCCATTGGACCAGCAATTTTCCACTGGTCAAGTAACACTCCCAAAGAAGCCTTTCCTGTGCCCATGGAATCGGACGCTGTCATTGTAAAAAATGAATGTGGCTGCAAGGAAATTACATCGAGAAGTGACACAAGTTTCATAATTTTCGTATGATTATTTAATGAGAAAAAAGTCAGAGGAGTTACAACTTGAATGATCTGGTATTAAGCTGATTCTGCTACCAGTACATTTTGGTACTCAGCAGCATTTAGACAGATAGTGTAGCATGTGTGCTGCATTTGGCATTGCCTGAGAGTCCTGAAAAGCTGCACCCCCATTGTGCGTAATATGTCTAGCTTGTCCTCACTTAGGAGTCAACGTTGGAAAGTGAGGTGTCCATGGGTCTCTGGGCAGGAAAAACTGCCACTGTTCCCATTAGCCTAAACAACAATCACACACAAAGTGTTGTCTGTTGCTGAGTATAGGTGTATACCTGAGCCACCATTAATTGTATTGTGTGCTGGAACTGTGGCCAGTTTCTCTCAAAAGTATGGAAAAGTGTACAGGCTTCCATTTCTTGTTACTGGAAACTGTGCAGTTAGGTGAGTAATGGAGCTAGGCAGGAAATTAGCTACCATAGAGAAGGAAGTCCACTTTTCACTTGGCGTGGTGGAGTGGTCTCGTCTGAGGTCCATGGAGGCTCTGTTGGCAGCTATTGAATGCCTTGGGTACATTTGGCTAAATTTTGTTTCTTCAGATTGGCACCAATGATGACTGCCACCTAGGTTCAGAAGATGTACTCAGTTTATTTAGACAGTGGCTCCAGTTGGAGGTAACCTATCCTGTACAATGCCCCATTTTATAGTGCTACTTCACTCTCACTGCCTACCAAATAATCATACTAGGAAAACAAGAATATTTCCGAATCCTTAATGAGCAAGCAAAGTACTTTGACCAAGGAAATGAGAAGTCAATTGTTCATTTCATGCATTAAATTACCTCTTTTCCACAAAGCAGTGTTGCCTGGAGTTTGGAGCAGTTGATACTAAGGAGCCATTGGTTACATTAGGAGGTAAACTGATTTAGGTGGATTTGGAGGAATCATTAGGATTTCTGGAGCGTAAAATAGAGGGCAAAGAAAGCAGTGTTATCAGCATACTGAAGGAGGTGTGTGGGAGGAGGTGGTTTGGGCATATTGGCAATGTGTAAGAGGTAAAAGAGAGAGGAAAGAATGGAACCTAGGGGCATCTAGCAGTACGGTGGAAGATATGGCAAATTGAATTGTTAACAATGACTTGGGATGGGCGACTGGAGAAGAAGGAACAATAAGGCAGACGTAGTTGACGGGAAATGCATAGGTTTGGAGTTTTAAAAGGAGTCCGGAATACCATACATGTTCATATGCTTTCTCCTGGTCAAGGATAACAAAGATGGCAGATTTGTTGAGCTGTTGGGATGGGAGATGGGAGAGGTTCAGGAGCTGATTATCATCAGAGAAGGAGCGACAGAAGCAACACTGAGTAATAGGAAGCAGATGGTGGTGGATGCATCAGGAGAGGAAGGATTAAAAGACCTTGCTAAACACTGAGGTGAGGCAGGTGGGACAGTACAAGGAGGTATGAGAGGGGTCTTTGTTAGGTTTGAGGAAATGTAGGACTTTGAGAGTTTTCCATGGGTTGGGACAGTAGCCTGTTGAGAGGATAGTGATTATCTGAACTGAAAGAGTGATGAGAATGGAGATTAGGCATTCTTTGTGATGATGATAGGTAATATGGCCGACTACAGGATGTGTCGCATTTTCTGTGAAGTATTTGTTTTTATGTCATGTGCTGTGATTCTGTGTCTGGTATGTTGTTCAACCATTGGAAGCTAAGAGCAGTGGGTAGGATAGGGTATCTGTGTGCTCGTTGATGATAGGGAATTGGGAATAGTCAAAGTGTGGGTCGTCAGGAATGGTGAAGATGTCAGAGAGATAGAATGCAGACTTACTGGCTTTGTTCAGGTCGTCACGTAATGGATGGTTGTTGTGGAAGGATCAGGGAGTGAGGGATGGGATGGGTGCCACAAAGTCTGTGGAATACTTTATAATGCTTCGAAGAGTTAACTGGGAGTGTGTAGCACTGAGTCCAGTGCATGTCTGCTGGTGGTGTGTGGGTATATACCAGTCACAAGTCCGTTAGAATAACTTGGGGGGCTGTAGGAATGAAAAAAAAAATTAGACAAGTTACGATTAGATGATCATTTAAGATGGGAAAAACATTTTGAACTATTGAACAAAAGTCGAAGTAAGCATGATTAACAATGAAGCTGTACTATGTGCTTACTACCCAAATTTGCATTGCCTGTTATGGTATCGTCTTTAGTAATACAAGTATTGCATAACAACCATCTGAAGTTCAAAAACGAGCAATAAGAATAATGAAATGGATTACCAACAGCACACCATGTAGGAACATTTATAAATAACTTACATTTTATCTCTTCCGTGAATGTGCACACATGAACGTGTCTGTTGCCTTTGCTCACATAGGGAATTGTCAGCATTAAACAGGCAAGTTCACAGTTGTGAAACTAGACATAAGAATGATTTTCGAAGAGACATATGTAGCGAGGCCCTATGTCAGAAAACTATGCGATATAAACATAAAATGATCTTCAGTGCACTGTGGGCAGAAGAAAGGAATGTAAGAAAAGAATATAGATGATGCACAAAGAATATTTCTACTGCTGCGTGTCTGTTTTGATTGTTCAGGCAGCTGGGAATCCAGAAAGCAGCTGAAGTGAGCCTGGCAAAGAGTATTAACTGTAACTGAGTGAGATAAATTACTTGTATGAGGTGGCGTTAGTGGTGGAATGTCATTATTTTGTGCGTGTGTGTGTGTCTTGAATTCGGTGAAATGATACCTTTTTCTAGGTGAATGGTCCACTTACCTGATTTGATTTGATTTGATTTGATTTATTTCGTGTTCCATAGGTCCAACTGTGTTGGATACACAAGGACGTGGAACAAGTCAATTTTTTACCAATACAATCCGATAATCTTATAGCATATACAGAAATTTGAGTACATAATTATATATAAATTTATACAGTAAATTCTTTGGGCAGCAATACAGAAAAAGAAAATACATATTTTCTTAGAATCATTAAAACACTACAGAAAACAGATACGGAGCACACACATATACAGAGCTCAGGTTAAATAAAATTCATAGTGGCATTATGTCAACTTGTATTATATAATATTAAAATATTACAATTTATTTAGTTGAAAATTCATCTAGACTGTAAAAAGCTTTTTCTAGAAGAAATATTTTTAGAGCTTTCTTAAACTCACTATTGTTATGAATCTTTGTCTTTATTTCGGGAGGAAGAGCATTGAAGAGTTTTGCTCCAGTGTAGTGGACACCCTTTTGTGCCAAGCTCAAATTTCTGAGTTCACTGTGTATGTCATTCTTCCTCCGTGTGTTATGCTCATGGTAATTACTGTTTGGTTGAAAAATATCTATATTTTTACAAACAAAACACATGAGAGAAAAAATATATTGGCATGGAGTTGTGTATATTTTAAGATTACGAAAACTATTTCTACAAGAGTCTCTTGGGCGCAATCCACATATAATTCTTAAAGCTCGCTTCTGTGCAATGAACACTTTCCTTGCTAATGGCTGGTTGCCCCAAAAAATAATTCCGTACTCAATGAGACAGTGAAAATAGCCATAATATGCCACTATTGCAGTGTTAGGTTCAACACATGTAGTGACAACCTGTAAAGCATAGGTAGCAGAGCTAAGCCTCTTACAGAGATCAATAATATGTGAAGACCAGTTCATTTTCTTGTCAATGTGCACTCCAAGAAATTTTGTTGTTTCTATTCTAACTATTGGTTGATTACCACATGTCACACTATCTCTCTCTCTTTTTCTGTTTTTGTACAGAATTGAATAAAGCTGGTCTTACTGGAATTTAATGAGATACCATTCACCTTGAACCAATTAACCATATCTGATAGTATGTGATTAATGAGTTCCTCAAGATTGTTGTCTGTTCTACTGCTCATAAAAATTGTGGTATCATCAGCAAATAATGTAAATTTACACGGCAGGCTTGTACATGATGGTAGATCATTTATAAAAATCAGGAATAATAGTGGCCCAAGAATTGAGCCCTGGGGCACTCCACATGTAATGGAACGCCATTCAGAATCTGAGGAAGTGTCACATACTCCACCCGAGCTATTCAACACAACTTTTTGTTTTCTGTCTTGGAGGTACGACTGTAGCCAATTGCCTGCAGCTCCACTTATTCCTACTAATTTTGCTTTTTGCAAGAGAATCTGGTGATCAACACAGTCAAACGCTTTGGATAAATCACAGAAGACACCAAGTGCTAGCATTTTTTCATTAAGAGTTTCTAGGACTTCATTTGCAAGTGCGTAGACTGCGTCTTCTGTTGAACGGCCCTTTTGAAAGCCAAACTGGCTCTTGCTGAGAACTCCGTTCTTCATGGGATGATCAGTAATTCTTACATGTATTAGCTTTTCTAGAATTTTGGAGAAAGCTGTCAGCAAAGAGATAGGTCGATAGTTAGTTAGTTCAGCTTTATCACCCTTTTTGTGCAGGGGCTTCACAATGGCATACTTCAGTCTACTGGGAACAACACCTTTCTGAAGGGAAGCATTGAAAATATGACAGAGAATGTCCCTTATCCACACACAAGAATATTTCAATAAATTACTAGATATATTATCAACCCCTGCAGAATTCGTACTTTTTAGAGACATGATGATTTTTTGAATTTCTTCTACAGTGACAGGATTAAGGTGCATTTCTGAAATTGTGTTTGAATATACGGCTTGACAAAGAGTTACAGCTTCATCAACATTGGGCTTGCAACCAATCTGTTGAGTTACTGATAGGAAGTGTTTATTAAAAACCTCAGCCACCGTTTTGGGGTTATCTACTAGGATACCTTCATATCTGATATTATTTATATCTTCTTTACTTGTTGTATCTCTTCCTGTTTCTTTTTTTACAATGCTCCAAATTGCTTTTATTTTATTATTAGAATTATCTATTTTCTTCTCATAATAAAGGGCTTTTGATTTCTGTATTAGTTTCTTCAAAATTTTACAGTATATTCTATAGTGTTCCCATTTTTCTACATCCTTACAGAATCTTATTGCAGCATAAGTTTCCCTTTTGGTTTTACATGACTGTTTTATACCTTTTGTAATCCAAGGCTTGCTTACAGAATTGGAAGCACTGTTTCTGACCCATTTCTTTGGAAATATTTCTTCAAAAAGAGCACAGAATTCATTTATAAAACAGTTAAATTTAGTATCAACATCATCATGGCTATATACTAAAGACCAATCCATTTGCTGCAACCTGTGGATGAAAGTTCCTTTCGCCTCTTCATTAATTACTCTTATGAATTTCCATCGAGGAAATTCTTTTTTGAACAGATTAACGTCATAAATAGTGAGAATTTGTCCATCATGATCTGAAAGCCCACTTATAACCTGCCTGACAATATAATTCTGATGTCTATTTACATCTAAAAAAATGTTGTCTATCATAGTTTGGCACTCGGATGTAATTCTTGTTGGGAAGTTTATTACTGATGTCAGATTGTGTAAGGTCATCACAATCTCAAAGTCTATTTTATTCTTATTTTCTGTCAAAAAGTTTATATTGAAATCACCTAATACTACAATATCCTTCGCTTTTGAAAGTAACCATGACAGAAGGAGTTCCATTGAATGCAGAAAAGTTTTTATGTCACCTGAAGGAGCCCTGTAGACAGCCAACACTATTATTGGGTAGAATTTTGTTGTTATTTCTGTGGCACATGCCTCAAATTGTTGTTCCACACAATATTTATTAATATCTATTGCTTTGTATGCTACACTATCCTTAACATAAATTGCTACTCCACCTTTATCTTTACTTTCCCTACAGTAGTATGTTACTAAAGTATAACTTACTATAGATGGCAAGGCACATTTATCAGTAACATGGTGCTCAGTTAAGCACAAAATCTGGGCATTATTTATACTGTCCTTTTCACTAATGTTAATAAGGAGTTGATCTGTTTTGTTTAAGAGGCCCCTTATGTTTTGATGAAAGAAAGAGATGTCTTCCTCTTGCTTTTTCAGTCTATTAGTGATGTTACCTGACTGAGAATCCATTGGAGTCTGCCTTGAGACAGGAGAGAGGAGACACCTGACACTACCTACTGTTGTCCCTTCTTTTTCTTCAGGCCCACACATAAAAAATCGTTGAGATGAGAAGGAGGCTCAGTATTTCTTCTGTCCAACAGCTTCTATTTGTTGTTGTTGATGGTGGTGCTGTTTCTGACACTTCAAATGTTGGTTCTACCACTACTGCTGTGTTTCCTTGTGAACTTGGAGTCTTCTCGTTTTTGTTATTTTCGTCTAAAATAATACTTGGCTGATGAGGCACAGTAGTTCTTTTGTTGTTGAAATCGATGTCCACTGTTCTTTCTGTTAAAATTTGGTCTTTTTTTTACATGTTTTGCTGATGATGAAGTTCCTAATGAATTTTTTTTGAAGCGTTTTCGTTATGGAGTCAGGCGATGGCAATGCAATTATCGTTTTGGATTTGAATTTATTTTGATGGTTTTTTATTACCCTGGTTATCAGGCTTGTCAGATATTCTTTCCCCAAGTCATTTAGGTGAAGTCCGTGTTGCGTGTGGAATCTACGTCCAATACTGCTTATATCAACGCATTTCACGTTTTTAAAATGTCTGCAGATTTTTGCAAACTGACTGTTGGCACTTTCTATTTCCCTGTTAACACATGACCATCTTGCAAGATCATAGCGATGCGGAATATTGACAAGTATTACGTTAGTGTGAGTGAGGTTCCTCAGACACTGTTTAAGATCAGGCGTTGCACTCGCTGTTTCATTTTTGTAGACATCGTTTGCGCCTCCCATAAGTACAACGAAGTCTTTATCATGCAGATTTTTTGCCTCTGCGGATTCGGTCATTTTTTTAATTTCGCTCAGTGGGGCTCCCGGTTTCACTATACCACACGAAAATGTTTTAGTTGTTTGTTTTAGTTTACTCGGAAGTCCACGACCATGGCTGTCTGAAAAGACAGTTTTCTGTTATTGGAGTTCACAATTTGCGAATTGTTTTGTATTGTTTTACTACACACTTCGACACAATTTTTGATCGGCACATTTATATTGACCTCCTTCACAGTTGTTTGCGTCACTAAATTTTCTTCTCTTACCTTATTCCCCAAAGTGCCTTTTTGCTTTTCCCATCGTTCATGCGAACTGTAAGTTGCATTTTCACTATCGGCGATCGAAAGTACTTGAAACGTGTTTTCGTGCACAAAGCTTGCATAACTTTCGCAGGTTTTCCGAATTTGCACTTTGGACTTGCTGTTCTTGCACTTTACATTAGACCACTTTTCCGTAACGGACGAACTATCTCGCACAAGTTTTAGCGTGTTCAGTTCACTATTTTCTTGTTGTATTTTCGAAATGTCCGTTTTCAAACTGCCGATTATGAACTGTAAGCTCGTTATGCGTTCATTCAGTTTCTTGATTTCGTCTTTACAATTTTCACACGATTTCTTTTTTACGGCAAAATTTAAGTTTTTCTGGAAGGACACTTGCTTAACTTTTACTGTAGCCGCCATCTTGGTGATGCAAAACTATAAATAAATATCATTATTACTAGGTGCTACGTGCACGTAAAAATAACAGATAATATATTTACATCTGATGTGGCAGTGCTGCGTGCGACAGCACGCTCTCTTTCTCTCTCTAGTAGTCAGTTCAGTATCTTAACCCAGATCTGTTGCCAACAGAACCGAACTTTTCATCAGTTAATAGGCAGTTTGGTAAAAAATAATGGTATTGAATGCCCATTCAAATACTACGCAGGTCATCACTTTTGGGCTCTGATATTTCGTAATTATAACTGCACAGCACGCCGTGAAGAATTAACACCCTCCGAAAGAGTTTCAGTCCTCACTAAAATTTTTGTAGACATCATCCGCTAGTGATCATATACTTTTACCGATAAATAAAATTGTCGAAAGGATCATTAATACTCAGTCATAACGAAAATATCTAGAGTTCCATCCTATGTAATCTCTCGCCACAAGAGCAGACTGTAGACTCCTCTCTGCTCACGTGCGCAATTCCTCTGCCGGTACAAAAGCATGCGAAAGATCACTTCTCTAGTTGGCCGAATAACACAGTAGCCAATGAACTTCATATTTCGATTCACATGATGTGGTACTCTCCCTCTTTGGGCCAATTCCATTTACATGAAACTACAAAAAAAAAGAAAGAAAGAAAAACACACACACATTACCAAAACGCAAATAAAGCAAACCAATGTGTAGTCTGAAGGACTGAAGAAACTTTTATTTTTCTAAAATATCGAAAACAGGTTACTTTACAATCATCATTTTACCCCATGTATGTCACTCAAATCAGGGAAGCAAAAGTCTTTATTCACATGCTCCCACAAACTTAATTAGTAGTAGTAGTAGTAGTAGTAGTAGTAGTCGTCGTCGTCGTAGTAGTAGTAGTAGTAGTTCATTTATCCAGCGACAATGTACTTTGTATAGATTTCGTCAAAGAACTTAGTATAACAAAAATAAGATAAGGGTGAACAGTTCCCTACATAATACTACGGTTCATTGTAGCCATCACAATATTTCTGGGCAATACAACTTTGATTACTGTAAAAATATAACAGTATGAGAAGGATCATTTACATGAAATAAATTGCAAGTAAATAATTGAATTAACACTTTTGTTCAGAAAAATTAACATTGATGCTGTGGCAAGCATTTGATTTATGGCACTACTAACATATAGTAAATGAATGTGGTTACTTGCTACAAGGTTACTGAAGATAATCATTTACACTATAATAGCAGTTCGCCACTAAGAATTTAAATATTGCTTCCTTGAATGTAGATAATGTTTTTATTTCTTTTAGCTGAGTTGGAAGTTTGCTGTACAAAATAGTACCCTGAATGTAGTTTGTTTTGTGTAAAAGCCTTGTTTACTCTTTTTATGTGGATGTCATTGCACAGTCTTGTATTGTACAAATGAAGATCTGAGTTGGTTTTATAATTATCAACGTGTATTTTCATATTAACAACACTTTTTTTTATACACTGGCATGGTAAGGGTAGAATATTTAGGTGTTGAAATAACTGTTTGGAAGGTGTTAGCCTTTTACTGTTTGAAGTTATTCTAACAGCTCGTTTTTGTAAAGTGAAGATGGTTTTCATGTTTGCCTTATTATGACCCTAGAGGGTTAGGCCATAGGTGATAGCAGAATGGATGTAAGCAAAGTAGACAGTTCTGCTACACTCTCTACTAGACACAGTACTAATTATGCTTAATGCAAAACAAGCATTCACAGTTTCAATGATACATACTTCACATAATTGCCGCGTTAATTTCCTCATTTTTACAGACAACGAAACGAATGAATATACACTGGGCAACAGAATTAAAGGATCATTTTTTCTAAACCCCGTAATTGTCTCCCATTGCGAGGCATAAGCTCGATATTAGCCTCAAAGGTGCCTACAAAGCTCCTGTGCAATGATACAAAACGGAGGCACCGCGCGACGACACCTGTGCTGTGTTTAATTCTGATTCTGATGTGTTGTTCAAGTACCAGAAGCTGAGAGCCATGGATGGGACAGCGATATATGTGCGTTCGTGGACAGTAGCGAATTGGGAGTAGTCAAAGCGAGGGTCGTCAGGGATGGAGAAGATGTCGGAGAGATAGGGTGTCTTGTGACTGGTTTTGCTCAGGTTGTCACGTAAGGGATGGTTGATGTGAAAGATCGGGCAGTGAGGTATTTCGGTGGAATGCTTCCCAGTATTTGGAAGAGTTACTGGGAGTGTTGCATTGAGTCTGGTGCATGTCTGGCGCCAGTCCCAGCTTTTTTGGCACTGAGTAAATTTGTAATGTGTCGCTGTATTTGCCGGTGGCGTGTGAGTGTATCCCGGTCAGGAGTCCGCAGGAAGGGGCGATGTAACAGATGACAGCAGAGATGCTACTAAAATGTAGACTTTCACGGCCGGAAATATCATGTCCATCATAATTATCCGGGCTGTTATGCCGTGGCCGGTTGATGGATTCTGTGTCGATTCCCAACGTTTCGTCTCCGACTGCGGGAAACATCTTCAAGGCGGTCCGTAGCTCGGTGGAAGGTCCAACACACCCACTGGCTCACTACTGACTGCCGCTAAATTCCGTGTCCGCGCACACCCACGCCGCGGCGTGACGTCACGTGTTTTGAAAACGTCAGTGCAATTGGCCGCTGTCCGTCACCGTCGATCCCATGCAGCTGTGGTGATGTTTATGTGGGTACAACTAAAAGAACGGTTTCTAAACGTTTGGAAGAGCACAAGGGAAATTGTAGAAGAGGAGAAACGGAACGATCAGCTGTTGCGGAGCATGCTTTCCAGCCAGGGAACCAAATTATTCGTTTCGAGGAGACGCAGGTACTAGCGGCCACAAGCGGATATTACGAAAGGCTCTACAGGGAGGCAATCGAAATCGCTAAACACCCAAATAATTTCAACCGAAAGGAGGAGGGCGTGAGATTAAACGGTATATGGATGCCGGTGTTAAAGAAGATGTGTACCACCCGTCCACTACTGGGTGATGGCAACGGCGATCGACGGCGACGGACAGCGGCCAATTGCACTGATGTTTTCAAAACACGTGACGTCACGCCGCGGCGTGGGAGCGCGCGGACACAGAATTTAGTGGCAGTCAGTAGCGAGCCAGTGGGAGTGTTGGACCTCCCATCGAGCTACGGACCCCCTTGAAGATGTCTCCCGCAGTCGGAGACGAAACGTTGGGAATCGACACAGAATTCGTCAACCGACCACGGCATAACAGCCCGGATAATTATAATGGACAGCAGAGATGCTGTGTTGCTGGCTATAAAGCGCTGCTCCAGGCACTGATATGCCGTCAAGGGGGGGCATATCCTCACGGTGGCTCTTGTAGTTGCGACATCGGCGCCCGCAGGTATTGCAGCGCCGTCTAGCGGCTGTTTTCGATTTCCTTACCTTCTGGCCTACAAACTCACAGGGCCGGGATACGAGACTAGCCATTGCCTTTCATGTTTCACTCGCCAATAGAGGGAGGGTAAAGCGACTGTCCATAAGCCTCCGTACGAAATTCTTCCATCTTTTAATTGTGGTCCTTGCGCGAAATGTACGTCCGCGGCAGTAAACTTGTTCTGCAGTCGGCCTCAAATGCAGGTTCTCTAAACTTTCTCAATAGTGTCTCATGAAAAGAGGGTCGCCTTTCCTCCAGGGACTCCCATTTGAATTCACGAAGCATCTCCGTAATACTTGCGTGCTGATCGAACACACCAGTAACAAATCTGACAGCATGCCTCTGAACTGCTTCGATGTATTCTTTAACCAGACCTGGTGGGGATCCCAAACACTAGAACAGAACTCGAATATGAGTTGCACTAGCGTTCTTTACGCCGTTCGTAGGTGAGCTACACTTTTGGAAAATTCTCCCAATAAAAAACGAGGCCGAGTATTCATATCGCTTTGCAACATTACGCCTAGATATTTCATAGATGTGGTCGACAATTCACTTGATAGATGCCTTCTGTGGTGTCACCGCCAGACACCACACTTGCTAGGTGGTAGCTTAAATCGGCCGCGGTCCATGTAGTACATGTCGGACCCGCGTGTCGCCACTGTGATCGCAGACCTAGCGCCACCACCAAGGCAGGTCTCGTGATACGAGAGTGGACTCGCCCCCAGTTGTACGCGAACCTAGCTATCGCCCAGTTGTACGCGAACCTAGCTATCGCCCAGTTGTACGAGAACCGAGTTACCGACCAGATGTACGAAGCCTTTCTCTCTCATTAGCCGAGAGACAGAATAGCCATCAGCTAAGTTAATGGCTACGAACTAGCAAGGCGCCATTTGTATCAGTGCCTATAGCTTACGAGTATTCAAGAGAGATGTATTCCAAGGACTAATAAAAAGATAAGTAATAAGCATCTACATACTTTTCTTCTTATTCATTTATAAGTTCTCATGTTCCAGACTTCGCGCCCGTCTGCTTTAGCCGTGCGTGCCCTATCGGCTACAGCGTTAGTCTAGAATTCATTTTCAGCCATCTCAACTTCACGGTGTCGGCCCAGCTACCGACACAACACCTTCTACCCATGAGTGATTTTACGTATCACCAGAATTTTCTCGGTTTCTCGGCAAGATTTTCACTGTGGTACGACAGTAGAAGTTGTACGCTTCACGCATTTATTTTCTTACGGATGCTCGGATTTCACTTACTAGCCTCTGGATACACGCTGTCTTGAGGAGACATGTTTCAAATAAATATCATTTTAGAGGCACATTTTCGCAACACTGAATTTTTTTCAACGACAACCTTCTCGCCGTGGAAAGTGCTGTTTATTATAACACATGATTTCATTTTCGACATTTGAGTCATTTTTAAGTGGTTAATGTGCTGAAAACACAGAAGAGTCAACATTAGTGAAACAAGTAAATTGTTATGATATGTGCACAGTCCATAGGGAAAACGTAAAAAAAAGAGAGAGAGAGAGAGACTGCGGACCCAAGCAAACACAACTGTGTGAAGTAACACTTCTTTTACTCAACGGCAGAGTCCCAGAACCATACAGTAGCTTAGCTATGTCTTTTGTTAAATGCGGAGGAGCCATAGAGAACAGAGATTGTAGTGAAATTTTCTGAAAGATGTAAACAAAAAGAGGTTCGATTACGGTTCAGTAATAAAGCTAAATTATTTTCAAAATCGTCTTTCATATTACTGTTTCGGTAGACATATTTATTACACAATTAACCAATAATTAAGTAAAATTTTCAAAATAGTAATTAGCGCGTGACGCCATGCGGTGGAAACTACAGATGATGAAAATCAAGTATGCGCAACGTGTCTAAAATCCTCGTGCACGGCACGAATGATGATTCGACCGAGTGATCGCCTTGCTTGTCATAACGTTTCGTCAGTTAGTCCTTTTTTCTTGGTGGTATCCAATATAAGGTCATTACACAAAGTTCAAACAAACCAGTGGCTCATCTAACTGGTGCACTGAATGTATCATTTAGTACAGGAATATTCCCAACAAACCTAAAACAGTCAAAAGTAATGAAACTTCACATAAAGGTTTGTTTCCTTAAAAAAATTATGGAAAGATTAACGCATCAAAGGCAAGTGATGACTGTTATAGTCAAAGCTGAATTGAACTGTGGGCTGTTACTAGATCTACCTAAACTCTCTGGTCTGATCGACCATGATCTGCTGCTTAGGAACTTTATAAATATGGTACTCATGGACTTGTCGACAACTAGTTTCAGTGCTATCTTCCTGACAGGCAACAAATGGTAGAGCTACATCATGAAAATAAAAGTAAAATTCCACATAAAGAATACAGGAAAGTTACCTATGAACTACCTCAAGGCCCTGTCTTACGCCTTTGTTACACCATATCACTTTTCAGCAGCAGAATTGTTGTTTACTGATAGTGACAAGCTTCTTTATTAACGTGTACAAACAGCCGATTCGCAGCAGAAGATCTCTGTGCCATAGTAACTGAAGGTCGTAAACGGGAAGAACACAGTTTGGATGAGCTTTAGAGGCATAGGAACAAAAGATAGAAGTAATATAATCCAAGAATTTTAGGGCTGTGGAACTGAAAAAACACCATACACGAAGTTACGGTTAGATGATCATTTAAGATGGGAAAAAAATTTTGAACTATTGAACAAACGTCGGAAAAAGAAGGCTTAACAATGAGGCAGTACTATGTGTTTACTACCCAAATTTTCACTGCCTGTTATGGTATCGTGTTTAGTAATACAAGTATCCCATAACAACCATGTAAAATTCAAAAACCAGCAATAAGAACAATGAAATGGATAACCAACAGAAAATCTTGGGAGACATTTATAAAGAACTTAAAATTTATCTCTTACGTGATTGTACACATACGAACGTGCCTGTTACTTTCACTCACATAGTGAACTGTCAGCATTAAACAGGTACGTTTATAGCTGTGAAACAAGACGTAGGAATGATTTTCGAAGAGATGTATGTAACAATGCT
The DNA here is from genome assembly GCF_021461395.2 of Schistocerca americana. Taxonomy (NCBI): domain Eukaryota; kingdom Metazoa; phylum Arthropoda; class Insecta; order Orthoptera; family Acrididae; genus Schistocerca; species Schistocerca americana. The sequence goes on along the minus strand of NC_060121.1, from coordinate 407,303,267 downwards.
CTATATTAGAAAAGTATGCGTTATAAACCTAAAATAATCTTCAGTGCATTGCGCGCAGAAGAAAAAGAATGTAAGGAAAGAATACATGTGATGTATGAAGAATACTTCTGCTGCTGCATCTCTGTTTTGGAAATACCCGAATGGGACATAGATCAGTAAATGTACATGTACAGGCAAACAAATGATTACACTTCCAAAAAATTTGGATGATTCATTCAAGAGAAAGAGCTTCACAAATTGAGCAAGTCAGTAATGTGTTGGTCAAACTCTGGCACTTACGCAAGCAGTTATTTGGTTTGGCATTAACTGATAGAATTATTGGATGTCCTCATGAGAGATATCGGGCTGAATTCGGTCCAATTGGCGCCTAAGGTCGTCAAAGCACTCGTTGGAGGATCCTGCTCATAATGCTCCCAACACTCTCCATTGGGGGGGGGGGGGGGGGGGGGAGATCGAGAGACCTTGTTAGACGAGGTAGGCTTTGTCAAGCACAAATACAATCAGTAGAAACTCAAACTCTCCCCACGTGTGGACGAGTATTATCTTGCTGAAATATAAGCCCAGGATGACTTGCTACGAATGGCAACAAAACGGGGCATAGAATATCGTCAACCTATCGCTGTGCTGTAAGAGTGCTGCAGATGACAACCAAAGAAGTCCAGCTGTGAAAAGAAATGGCAACCCAGAACATAACTCTGGTTGTCAGACCATATGGTGGGCATCCCATCGCTTTCCAGGACGTCTCCAGACACGTCCTCGGCCTAGAGTCTCATTGATTTAATTAGAATTGCCTTCAGCGACGAATTCCACTTCCAACTGAGCCCCGGTGACCACCAAATATGTGTCTAGAGACGCCCTCGACAGTGGTGGGATACCAACCTGACTGTCATCCGCTGTACGCCCTGACAACCAGGAGTGATGGTAACCAACGGGGTCTTGCAATGAAAATAAATGGCACCGCAGACCATCACTCCTGGTTTCTGGGCCGTATGGCGGGCGAAGTCAGGTTGGTACCCCACTGCTGTCCAGGATGTCTCCAGGTACGTCCTCAGCCTGGAATCTCATTGACTGAAGTAAAAATGAAAATGAGCGTTTCGCGTCATTGGCCGGGAGGCCTCTTACGGGGCAGGTGCAAGTCTTATTACATTCGACGGCACATTGGGCGACCTGCGCGGCAGATGGGGATGAAATGATGAAGACAACACAACACCCAGTCCCTGAGTGGAGAAAATCCCAACCTAGCTGGGAATCGAACCTGGGCCCCTTAAGACGGCAATCCGCCACGCTGATCATTCAGCTATCGGGGCGGACATTGACTGAAGTAGAATTGTCTTCAGTGATGAGCTCAGCTTCGAAATGAGCCGCAATGACTAGCCCATCTGGAGACGCCCCAGACTGCGTTGGGAAGCCAACCTGACTGTCGTCCGCTATACGGCCTGACAACCAGGAGTGATGGTATGGGGTACCATTTCTTTTCATAGCAGGACCCGTTTAGTTGTCAGCCCTGACACCCTTACAGGTCAGCGGTACGTCGGCGTTACTCTGCGCCCCGTTTTGTTGCCATTCAAGGCAAGCCATCCTGGGCTTACATTTCAGCAACGTACTTCCCACCTGAACACAGCGAGAGTTTCTGCTGCTTGTCATCGAGCTTGACAAACCCTACCTTGCCAGAAAGGTCGCTGGATACCGCCCCAATTGAGAACTTTTGGAGCATTATGAGCAGAAACCTCTAACCATCTTGGGATTTTCTGACGATCTGATGCTCCAATTGGACGTAATTTGACACAATAGCTCTCATGAGCACATCCAAGAACTATATCATTAATGCCAAGCCAAGTAAGGGTCTCAAGGGTCTGAAGTCTTCTGAAGTAAGAGTGATTTCAGGTGTGCCGCAGGGGAGTGTCGTAGGACCGTTGCTATTCACAATATACATAAATGACCTTGTGGATGACATCGGAAGTTCACTGAGGCTTTTTGCGGATGATGCTGTGGTATATCGAGAGGTTGTAAAAATGGAAAATTGTACTGAAATGCAGGAGGATCTGCAGCGAATTGACTCATGGTGCAGGGAATGGCAATTGAATCTCAATGTAGACAAGTGTAATGTCCTGCGAATACATAGAAAGAAAGATCCCTTATCATTTAGCTACAATATAGCAGGTCAGCAACTGGAAGCAGTTAATTCCATAAATTATCTGGCAGTACGCATTAGGAGTGATTTAAAATGGAATGATCATATAAAGTTGGTCGTCGGTAAAGCAGATGCCAGAATGAGATTCATTGGAAAAATCCTAAGGAAATGCAATCCGAAAACAAAGGAAGTAGGTTACAGTACACTTGTTCGCCCACTGCTTGAATATTGCTCACCAGTGTGGGATCCGTACCAGATAGGGTTGATAGAAGAGATAGAGAAGATCCAACGGAGAGCAGCGCGCTTCGTTACATGATCATTTACTAATCGCGAAAGCGTTACGGAGATGATAGATAAACTCAAGTGGAAGACTCTGCAGGAGAGACGCTCAGTAGCTCGGTACGGGCTTTTGTTGAAGTTTCGAGAACATACCTTCACCGAGGAGTCAAGCATTATATTACTCCCTCCAACGTATATCTCGCGAAGAGACCATGAGGATAAAATCAGATAGATTAGAGCCCACACAGAGGCATACCGACAATCTTTCTTTCCATGAACAATACGAGACTGGAATAGAAGGGAGAACCGATAGAGGTACTCAAGGTACCCTCCGCCACACACCGTCAGGTCGCTTGAGGAGTATGGATGTAGATGTAGATGTAGACTGAAATAACTTCAGAATATTGATTCCAATGCTATTAACTTACAGGTGTGAATGTGGTTTCTCGACTGAAGTAATAAAGAAAGCAATTGAAGAACCGAATAAAACTGAAGCATGATTTATGATAGTCAGTGGCTGTGTTGAAACGAATAATAAAAAAGAATAGTACAAACAGTATGCACTCTGCCACTGACTGTATTTCATAGGTTGGAGACCTGAATATTATTTAACTGTCTGTTAATTAAATATTACTTATTTATGGTCATTTCAGAAATAGGAATTTCACGAAAGCATTTACCTTTAACCTTACTCACAGGGAAGGAACACAGATCGTGATTTGCAGCGTTTTTACTGGGACCGATCGTGGTTCTCTGATTGGGTGGAGCGGTTATGCGAAAGGTTCAGACACTTCTGTAATGAAACAAGAGGATGACTCTGAACTGCGCTATCCGATGATGAAAAGTAAAGTAGTCCTCTCCAGATACGTCAGGTGTACGCTCCACACAGGAAATGGATACGTAGGTAGCACACCGAAACCTGAAATTGTTTCACTCATGTAATAGCATACCATACAATAAACTTACTGAATAGAATTACTGCTGCGGTATGATGTATGAGACAAATCTTTATTGAAAGCATATTCATGCTTCTTATCGCCGAGAAAAGTGAGTAGACACTTTGCTAGTGTTGGCCTTTTTTTTTACATAAAAGTAACTCAAAGGAGCAAAATTACAGTAAGTGAAACATGACTTAGAAATATCGATGGTATGAAGAGTAACCGCTGCTGGACAAGATGGCTGTCTTGAGCGTTGGAAACAAATCGCGTTGTACTTCACGAACTCAGTTTCTATCTAGGCTGCAGACCACTTTTTATCAAATGTGTTTTATCTCCACAGGATTCACATCATTATCTGTTTCTACGAAAAGCTGTGGCGCAGATGACTTAAGAAAGCCACCAACAATCAACTGCGCAATGCATCTCTTGATAGCTCGAGAAAAATAAGAATCATGCTTACCAACTTACCAACTGTTACGGAGATTAATAAAATTTCCTGCCATTTATGTGGAAATGTACTAGAAATCAAGACGGCTGTGCAGATGTCGTTGTCACTAGGCACGAATTATTACTCTGTAACTTCATATTGTGCCTTACGCGCCCTGTTAGTTTCATATTATATACGTTCTTTCTTCAAGGTGTTATGATACTATTTGGTGTAAGATTTTAAACAATGCTGGTCTGGGTCGCTGCGTTCTTCATGATGTGACGATTATGGAGAAATACTTCCAAATGTTAGAATAATTCGTAGGGACAGATGTAGCAACATGGGACGCTAAGAAAGATGTGACTCACCGGACGGTGAACAACCATTCATTTCTTTCAAAAACCCAAAATAAGTACTATTGACCAGAAGCCACGTAAAGTGGATGTCCTGATCACGGTGATATGAGAGGAAGGTGCAAACGTGCAAAAAACTCCTCGCGATGAGCTGTCCAGGACACAGTGGTTGGTTGGTTGATTGTTGGAGGGGACCAAACAGTGACGTCATCGGTCCCACAGGACACAGTGGATTGCAAACTTCTTGAGAGGCAAGAAGGAGCAGCGCATAATGTTGGAAGGAGAATCATCCGTAAAAGCAGTAACCATTTCGAGTAGTTGTCACGTGCTTGACAGTTTATACGCAGGTTAATGTGGTGCTGAGGTTAAGACACTGGACTCCCATTCTGGAGGACGACAGTTCAAATCCCAGATTTAGATATAGGTGTAAGTGTAAATGTAGACGCAGAACAAGTCGAGTTCTGCAAACGTACAATCCGCATTTACAGTGGTCACGTTGCTGAACGTAAGTTGTGAAAGGCGCAGCAATATCGGGGAAGAACACATTTCTCTGCTCACTTCGACTTACGTGATGTGTATCAGGTGCAGCGATCACACACGCAAACAAAGCCAGCTGATAGCTCATCTGATATCTGTGCGACAATTATAAGCTCAGGAGTGCTGTTAGTCGTGCAGATCCGTCACTGATACAGGAAACGAATTCGCCATTATCTATCCTTATCTAATCGTCAATCGTTTAAGCAATTAATTGTATGAATTCGCGTTTTGTTAACAGTGTACAAGATTATTTCGTCCCACGAGAAAGTTCTACAACGCCAACTTGTTTTACTGTTAACAATCATCCGCACTTATATCAAATTCCACAACAGTACGAATGCGTAGCCTCTGTTCTCTTCGACAAGTCCGAAAGAACAGACAGCATGCGGAATCCGCAGCTTTGATACATATCATGTAAATTGAAGATGGGGAGGGGAAGAAAAGAAAACTGATGGAACTCATGATGTCATCTGCATCGGGTTTCATGCTGGGTCAGGGGCGCACAGTCAAGATGTGTGCCAGACCGGGATTCGAACGCGGGACCTCCTGCTTACTACGCAGTTGCGTTAACCACTGCACTTGACTTGGCTAGTGTATCTATGTTTTGATACAGTGTATCGATACTTGGAACTGTTTCAGTGTTTCGGAACGGCTGTGGTTCACTGTTTAGAAATAGTGGTGTTTCATTCCGCCCCTGTCTCGGATAACCGGACCAGATTCGATCTCGAGCCAGACACAGAAACTGTATTGTTGTTTCAAAATAAGGCTGTTTCAGTCCACCTGTGCTTGGAACGGACTAATTGTATCGAAACAGTGATGTTTCATTCCGCTCTGTGTCGGACGAGATTCGGGCTCAGCACAGGTATGAAACACAACATACCACTTCATGAAACACTTTCAAGAGCGTCGAAATCGTTTTGACAAGCAATAGCATGAAGCTTAAGATATATGAAAATAAAGCTTCGTTTCTAGGTGGCTGTCCTATTCCGAAATGGCGTAACTCTGCTTTATAAACACTAATCAAACAATAAAACAACGCATACTATTCACATTCAAAATAATAAATATGTGAAAATCATTCAGTTAAATTACCCTTCTCTGTTCATGTACAGTAATCATATTAAGAAACGCAAGTAAGCCTACAACATTTTGAATAAAAAAAGGCGTAGAGTGACAGTTATTAGACATATACATAAATTTGATGTAGGTATAATTGCAAGCAATCTGTTTGATGTATCACTGATAGTGTAATGATAGCGAAGAAGGGTTGGGAAGCATGGTGAATTTATAGTAACGGTTCGAAACACCTTGCAAGACAAAATTTTTTTCTGTTACATTTTGTTATTTATTCGAATTATTTGGCGTTATTTGTAAGTGTATAGTCACTGTGCCTATTAGCCACAATGATTCCCTTTGTGTGCATGGAAATTAGCAGGATGAGTATATTACCCATACTAACGGAATATGGGAATACCAGTAGCATATCCGTTGTTTCTGCAGTTTGCTCCCACCTCCAGTTCCGTTCGTGGTGGTTCTCCTCAGCCAATTGAAAAGTATGAAAGTCACACCACACAAAAGCAGCGCATTTACTGCAGGAAATGCGAAACTGCCAAGACGCCTAAGTGATAGTTTCATACTTTCTGCGATATGATTAGCGCTCTCGCACCTCATTTGTGTTTATATGGACATACTTATACAGTAGACATTCAAGATGATAAAATGTGTAGGTTTATTAGATTACAAAACACAAACTGTTTCACTGTTTCGAAACACCGTATCGAAACATTACATTGCACTGTTTCATTTGTTTCGAAACAGTTACGTGTTTCAGTTTGCCCATCTCTACACTGCACCAACTGGACACAGGGACTACAGTGAGATGGCGCTAGGTAGGAATGTGAGTCAGCCGAGGGGCGTACCGAGATAGTCCGCGGCAGTGGTAAACGAAACTGCCTATCAAGTGGGAGGTGGCGCATTAGAATGCCGGTCCGGCACACATTTTTACTCGGCGCCGCTGACTCCGCATAATATCCTGATACAGTTGACATTATGAATTCCTTTCCTTTCCTTTCTCCCTCCTCCACCTTCAGTTTTCATAAATTCCACAACTGTTTGTAGTGGAAGAGTTTTGCTAAAACAATAACATTGAGTATGAATAGAAGGTTGCTTTTATCTTGAGATGTAACCCTGTCATTTTATACATTATCAATGCTCGGTTCTGGCAAGATTAAGAGAAAGAAATGATCATGGCTTTCCTCAAAGAACAATTCCAACGTTCATTTCAGTTGTACAGAAAGCTACTTTAATCGTTTATTTGACAAATGATGAAAATAAAAACAAAAAAAATTTCAGTGCTTAAATTTATTTATTATGCTTAAAGAAATACAATTCAGTCAGTTTTAGAAATTTTTGACAAAAATTATGAAAATTATGAAATGTTGCTTACAAGCAACATTGCCAGCAGTAGACCACATTTGTACACTTTATAGAAACAAAGTGTTTGCCAATAACCTCAAGCAAAAGGTTTCCTGTACGTGAATAATTTAATTTATAAACACGTTTATGCATTCCTGCTGTGTAATAGAACTGTTTCATTTTCCCTTCTAGTTCTTCTTGCAATGGAATTTTTGGAATCAACGACCTTTGGGACCGTATACAGGCTAGTGCTCCATATTATCAAATCGGACATCTTGTGTAACAGTCGGAGCTGTTGGCTTCCTCCTCTTCTTTTGTGGTGGTGTTATGTCTACTGAGGGCCTTCCTACTTTCCTTTCCCTGAAAACATCAAACCATTGGCAATATCTGCCCTGAATGACTTCAATGAGGTCTTCTTGTTCAGAGATTCTCTTCGAAATACCAGCCAGGAATTTACAACACTCAGATCTAGCATAAATCCAAACAATCTCATGTACCAACGTCTAGTTTTCATTGGTACTCTGTAGAGCTCTATCAGCATACCAGCAAGATCAACTCCTCACATATGCTTGTTGTACTGACGTACAATACTGGGACAGGGCACATCAATTCTTCTTTTTTCATTGCTGTCCCATCGTTTTACTCTTGAGAGTGGTTGGACACCACAAAATGAGCTTGCGAGTTTCACGATTTTATTGTCTGCCCCACCTAACTAAAATTAATTCCATAAAATATTCTGGAATCCATAGCTAAAAACCCCTGAAAATAAAAATGTCTACTCTGTCACGCCGTAAGCATATGTAATATACTAATGGCACATGTTCCAACTATGGGCAATGTTGCTCACAGGCAACATAAAAGTTTTACACTATACTATACTATATACGTAATTCAAAACAATATTAGATTGAAACATTTCTGCTGTAAACTCACCTCTGGGTATTACTTGAAGAAAATCTGCTAAGATTAATGTCAATTTATTGAAATCCACTCTTTCAGAACCAAAATAAGACACCCCTGTTGCTCACACGAGGAGATCTCTGTAACACCACTGCCATCTCGTGTGGAAAACCTTGAACTATTACAACAACTGGCATTCGCAGTGTGTGAAGGAACGTTTCCTGGAGGCAACAATGCCAGTAAAAGGCTCTGGGAAGTGTTTGTTGTCCCATAGGCCAACGTAAATTTGATGTTGCCTGAGAGCAACACTGCCAAATCAAGGGTTAATAATGAAAAAGAACTTGGAAGTTTCTCTGCGTATGCATTGGTATTCTTTGTAGGTGTTCGTCTAACAAAGGCACCATCAAATGGGAAATTGATTAGATAAAACGGTAGCATACAAGACGAACTTTTGAAATGTATATACACTCCTGGAAATGGAAAAAAGAACACATTGACACCGGTGTGTCAGACCCACCATACTTGCTCCGGACACTGCGAGAGGGCTGTACAAGCAATGATCACACGCACGGCACAGCGGACACACCAGGAACCGCGGTGTTGGCCGTCGAATGGCGCTAGCTGCGCAGCATTTGTGCACCGCCGCCGTCAGTGTCAGCCAGTTTGCCGTGGCATACGGAGCTCCATCGCAGTCTTTAACACTGGTAGCATGCCGCGACAGCGTGGACGTGAACCGTATGTGCAGTTGACGGACTTTGAGCGAGGGCGCATAGTGGGCATGCGGGAGGCCGGGTGGACGTACCGCCGAATTGCTCAACACGTGGGGCGTGAGGTCTCCACAGTACATTGATGTTGTCGCCAGTGGTCGGCGGAAGGTGCACGTGCCCGTCGACCTGGGACCGGACCGCAGCGACGCACGGATGCACGCCAAGACCGTAGGATCCTACGCAGTGCCGTAGGGGACCGCACCGCCACTTCCCAGCAAATTAGGGACACTGTTGCTCCTGGGGTATCGGCGAGGATCATTCGCAACCGTCTCCATGAAGCTGGGCTACGGTCCCGCACACCGTTAGGCCGTCTTCCGCTCACGCCCCAACATCGTGCAGCCCACCTCCAGTGGTGTCGCGACAGGCGTGAATGGAGGGACGAATGGAGACGTGTCGTCTTCAGCGATGAGAGTCGCTTCTGCCTTGGTGCCAATGATGGTCGTATGCGTGTTTGGCGCCGTGCAGGTGAGCGCCACAATCAGGACTGCATACGACCGAGGCACACAGGGCCAACACCCGGCATCATGGTGTGGGGAGCGATCTCCTACACTGGCCGTACACCACTGGTGATCGTCGAGGGGACACTGAATAGTGCACGGTACATCCAAACCGTCATCGAACCCAACGTTCTACCATTCCTAGACCGGCAAGGGAACTTGCTGTTCCAACAGGACAATGCACGTCCGCATGTATCCCGTGCCACCCAACGTGCTCTAGAAGGTGTAAGTCAACTACCCTGGCCAGCAAGATCTCCGGATCTGTCCCCCATTGAGCATGTTTGGGACTGGATGAAGCGTCGTCTCACGCGGTCTGCACGTCCAGCACGAACGCTGGTCCAACTGAGGTGCCAGGTGGAAATGGCATGGCAAGCCGTTCCACAGGACTACATCCAGCATCTCTACGATCGTCTCCATGGGAGAATAGCAGCCTGCATTGCTGCGAAAGGTGGATATACACTGTACTAGTGCCGACATTGTGCATGCTCTGTTGCCTGTTTCTATGTGCCTGTGGTTCTGTCAGTGTGATCATGTGATGTATCTGACCCCAGGAATGTGTCAATAAAGTTTCCCCTTCCTGGGACAATGAATTCACGGTGTTCTTATTTCAATTTCCAGGAGTGTATATTAACTGGAAAGATGACACTGGTTTCTTGAGAGTAGAAGTACACTTCGACGGTACAAACAATTACTTATCACGCAAGAGCGAACAGCTGTTGTGGATTGAATTATTGACTGCAATTTCTGTCACAACTAAATAAAAGTTTATTGCAAGAAAATATGTACAATTATGTAACAGTACCTTGTATGACCTATAACATTTTTTTATTTTTATTTTTATTTTTTTTTTTTTTTTTTTTTTTTTTTGTACCTCCTAATATCGTGTCGGATTCTCTTTTGCCCGGCTCAGTGCGGCATCTCGAATTAGCACGGACTCCAGAAGCCGTTGGAAGTCCCCTGCCGAAATATTGAGCCATATTGCCTCTATAGCTGCCCATAATTGCGAAAGTGTTGCAGGAGCAGAATTTTGTACACGAACTGACCTTTCGATTATGTCTCATAAATGTTCGACGGGATTCATGACGAGTGATGTGGGGGGCTAAATCATTCGCTCGAAGAGTCCTATATATTGTACAAACCATTCACGAACAATAGTGGCCCGGTGACATGCCGTATTCTACATCTACATATATGCTCCGCTAGCCACCAAGCGGTGTGTGGCGGGGGGCACAATTCGCGCCAAAGTCTGTTCCACTCGCGGATCGCGCGAGGGAAAAGCGACTGTCTGAACGCCTCAGTACAAGCTCTTATTTCCCTTATCTTTGAATGGTGATCATTGCGCGATTTGAAAGTTAGTGGTAATAATATATACTCTACATCCTCGGTGAAGATTGGATTTCGGGATTTAGTGAGCAGCCCCTTCCGTTTAGCGCGCCGTCTATCTGCAAGAGTGTCCCACTTCAAAGTTTCTATGAGATTTGTAACGCTCTCGCGATGGCTAAATGTACCAGTCACGAATCTTGCCGCTCTTCTTTGGACCTTCTCAATCTCCTGAACCAGACCCAACTGGTAAGGGTCCCATATAGACGAACAATACTCTTAAGACTGGACGAACTAAGGTATTGTAAGCAATTTCCTTTGTTGAAGAACTGCATCGCTTCAGGATTCTATGTACAAACTGCAATATAGAGTTTGCCTTACCCGTTATTTGTGTAATCTAATCATTCTATTCGAGATCATTTCGAATAGTCACACCCAGATACTTGACGGATGTTACCGCTTCCAAAGACTGGGCATTTATTTTGTACTCGTACATGAATGGGGATTTTCGCCTTGTTATACGCAGTAGGTTACACTTACTAATATTGAGAGATAACTGCCAGTCATTACACCGCACATTTATTTCTGCAAATCCTCATTGATTTGTTCACAACTTTCGTGTGACACTACTTTCCTGTAGACTACAGCATCATCGGAAAACAGACTAATGCCGCTGTCAGTACCATCAATCAGATCGTTTATGTAAATCGTAAAAAGCAGAAGACCTATTACGCTGCCCTGGGGCACACCTGAAGTTACTCTTGTTTCTGTTGAAGTTCCGCCGTTCAGGACGACATACTGCTCCCTGTCTGTTAGAAAACTTTCTATCCAACCGCATATGTCATCGGATAGACCGTAAGCGCACACTTTTTGTAGCAAGCGACATTGCGGAACTGAGTCTAACGCCTTTCGAAAGTCGAAGAAAATATGGCACGAACGTGGGAGCCAGTATCTAGAGCCTGTTGTATATCATGCACGAAGAGGGCCAGCTGGTTTCTGCAGATGAGCTTCTCAGAGTCTAGAAAGGTCATTATGTCTGAACACAAAATATGCTCCATTATTCAACAACAAATCGATTTCAGTGAAACTGGCCGGTAATTACGTGCATCCGATTTTCTACCCTTTTTATAGATTGCTATGACCTGGGCCGTCTTCCAGTCTCGTGGAACTTTCCGCTGTTCCAATGATCTCTGATGGATAAGAATGGTGCTATATTTATAGCATAGTCAACATAAAATCTTATGGGGATACCGTCCTGGCATCAATAAAGATTCCAGCGTTGTTTGGGAGCATGAAGTCCATCATGAATGGCTGCAAATGGTCTCCAAGTAGCCGAACGTAACCATTTCCATCAATGAGCGGTACTCAGTCCATTCCACGTAAGCACAGCCCACACAGTTATGGAATCGCCAACATCTAGCACAGTGCCTTATTGACAACGTGTTTCCATGGCTTTGTAAGGTCTGCGCCACACGAGGTCCTACCAACAGCTCTTACCGATTGAAATCTGGACTCATCTGACCAGAGCACGGTTTTCCAGTCGTCTAGGATCAAGCCAATAGGGCCCAGGACAGGTGCTGCAAGCGAAGACGTGCTGTTAAAGGGCAGTCGCTGCCAAAGCCCATTAACGCCACATTTCGCCGCACTGTCGTAACGGGTGCGTTCGTCGTACGTCCCACATTGATTTCAGTGGCGATTATCACGCAGTGTTCCTTGTCTGTTAGCACTGACAACATTACGCTAACGCCGCTGCTCTCGTTTCGTCGAATGAAGTCCGACGGCAACTGCGTTGTCCGTGGTGAGAGGTAATGCCTGAAATTTGGTATTCTCGGCAAACTCTTGAGACTGCGGATCTAGGAAAATTGAATTCCTAAACAATTTCCGAAATGGAATGTCCCATGCGTCTAGCTCCAACTACCATTCCGCGTCCAAAGTCTGTTAATTCGATCGGGCGGCCGTAATTACGTCGGAAACCTTTTCATATGAATCATCTGAGTAGAAATGACAGCTCTCACAATGTACTACCCTTTTATACCTCGCGTATGCGATAGTACTGACATTTGTATAAGTGCATATCGCTCTCCCATGACTTTTGTCACCTGAGTGTACAGATGGTAGTGGACGCTATAGTAAGACGTTTGAGATAAGGAAGTGATTGTCGGAAATGAATATTGCACTCTTTATTGACAGACCCGCGCTGTAACTAATAGATATGTAGAGGCTGCGTGCAGAATGGCGGTTTGGGGGCCTTTGTGCTCGGTACCTATTTGAGCTAGGAAGATGGGGTAAAAGTTTCTGGTTTAGCCAGGGCCAGCGGCCATTTACGTCACCTACGCCCTCGCCGGCGACGAGGCGGACACGTTGACGAAAGTGGTTACGTGTTACGTGCTATGAAGTCCACGATGCAAGTAACAAAGATGCTCTGAAAAAGTCGCCTAGCGTCAATGGATTACCAGTAGGATTTTATAGCGCCTTCTACATCTACATCTACATCTACATCTATACTCCGCAAGCCATCCAACGGTGTGTGGCGGAGGGCACTTTACGTGCCATTGTCAGTACCTCCCTTTCCTATTCCAGTCGCGTATGGTTCGCGGGAAGAACCACTGCCGGAAAGCCTCCGTGCGTGCTCGAATCTCTCTAATTTTACATTCGTGATCTCCTCGGGAGATATAAGTAGGGGGAAGCAATATATTCAATACCTCATCCAGAAACGCACCGTCTCGAAACCTGGACAGCAAGCTACACCGCGATGCAGAGCGCCTCTCTTGCAGAGTCTGCCACTTGAGTTTGCTAAACATCTCCGTAACGCTATCACGTTTACCAAATAACCCTGTGACGAAACGCGCCGATCTTCTTTGGATCTTCTCTATCTCCTCTGTCAATCCGACCTGGTACGGATACCACACTGATGAGCAATACTCAAGTGTAGGTCGAACGGGTGTTTTGTAAGCCACCTCCTTTGTTGATGGACTGCATTTTCTGAGGACTCTCCCAATGAATCTCAACCTGGCACCCGCCTTACCAACAATTAATTTTATATGATCATGATTAGAGATTAGATTAGATTAATTTTTCGTTCCATAGATCAGTGTTGAGGAGATCCTCGTGGATGTGGAACATGTCGTTTTTTTGTTTTTTTTCCACTTCAAATCGTTCCGCACGCATACTCCCAGATATTTTACAGAAGTAACTGCTACCAGTGTTTATTCCGCTATCATATAATCATACAATAAAGGATCCTTCTGTCTATGTATTCGCAATACATTACATTTGTCTATGTTAATGGTCATTTGCCACTCCCTGCACCAAGTGCCTATCCGCTGCAGATATCCCTGCAATTCGCTGCAATTTTCTAATGCTGCAACTTCTCTGTATACTACAGCATCATCCGCGAAAAGCCGCAAGGAACTTCCGACACTATCTACTAGGTCATTTATACATATTGTGAAAAGCAATGATCACATAACCCTCCCCTGTGGCACGCCAGAGGTTACTTTAACGTCTGTAGACATCTCTCCATTGAGAACAACATGCTGTGTTCTGTTTGCTAAAAACTCTTCAATCCAGCCACACAGCTGGTCTAATATTCCGTAGGCTCTTACTTTGTTTATCAGGCGACAGTGCGGAACTGTATCGAACGCCTTCCGGAAGTCAAGGAAAATGGCATCTACCTGGGAGCCTGTATCTTTCATTTTCTGGGTCTCATGAACAAATAAAGCGAGTTGGGTCTCACACGATCGCTGTTTCCGGAATCCATGTTGATCCCTACAAGAGTAGATTCTGGGTTTCCAGAAATGACATGATGCGCTAATAGCGTTGTGGTGGACGACAATGTTTCATGAACTGCTGATGATGGACAATGCTGTGCCGACCGCCTTTGTCATGGGAATTATTGTACCCATTCACAAACCGACGCCAGGATCGACGACTGCACGTTACCGCCCCATAACTCTACTTAACGCAAAATATAAAATTTTTACATGTCTCCTGGCGACGCGTTGCCGAAAGCTACTCCCTTGCATTCTGTCCTGGGAACAGAGAACTCCGGATGGCCCAGTTAACACACGGACAGCCATAGGGGAATGTCGCGATTTAATCGCACTGGCAGCGGCGTGCAGACTCCGCGCTGCAGCGGCTGTCATTGCCTGATGCGCATTCGACAAGCTGTGGCATCGTTTTCTACTCTCCATCACGGCCCCAATGGGTTTTCCAGCCTCGTTTATTGCTATCATTCGGCGCCTGTACGGCAGCGCAGTATCCCTGACCCAGGCCAACGGCTGTCTGGTAGGAGTGGTGATCAAACACCGCACCGTAAGGCAAGTTTGCCCACCTTCAACACTACTCTAAGCTATAACTCTGGAGCCGCTCATCGTGAGCCTGACGACCCACTTTCTGGACTCATGTCGCGACAACATACTTTTGATTGTAGTGCGTATGTAGACAACCTCCTCTAAGTCCACTAGTAGACCAAAACACACACGGTACTCGATTTGATCTCAATGTACGGAACTGCAGTGGACAGTACCATGAAAGTGGCTAAATCCTCGGCAATACCCATTGGAGAACAACTCTCACATGATGATTTAGCACCCTCCCGTGCACACAGAACCATCAAGAGCTTGGTATCATTTTCGCCTCCGCTGTGTCCTACTCCGCTGCCATTAATTTTCGGCGTACTCTCCAACGTACCCGACTGGCAGTGCGACAAAATTTACTCTGTCAATTCGCTTCTTCACAATATTTCGAATACCTCAATCAACATGTAGCGTCCAAGATGGTCCACATCGCACAGGTGCTCCCATGGCCATCAGATATTGGACGCAGCCTCCAGGCTGCATGCAGATACTTTCTTACAGCCAGTACACTCTTAACAATAAGATCCATTACGAAATTCTCACCATTTTATCGCAAATGGGAGCCTCGGCCTCGTCAATGTACGAATCCGAGAAGCGGCTTCGTACATGACCGCAAAAGACAAGCAGTGGAACGGGGGCGCTTCCCTTACATGCAGCTTGCTGGACATTCTTATGCCCACGTCCAAATCCATTCTGGTGCCGATAGGTCACTTCATGCCCTATCTGGCGCACATTTCTCAGTTCATCGCCGACTTCAGTTGCGGTCGCATTGACTAACCGAGCACATGCCTTTCCCGAACCGAAGATTTCCACACCCCACTGCTGCGTTGCAAAAACCACAACAGTGTCGATCTGAGCCATCGATCGATGCGGTGGACCACGGTTTGGCGTCATGTCCATCAGCCTTTCTTTCCCTCTAGTATCTGGGCAACAGGTACCATGTCGCATGTGGAAAATTCGCCACAGATCAATGTCTTCATGAATTCGGATTGTCGGACACTCCACTTTGTACAATTCGTGTACGATGATGCCCACCACCTGATCTGCACTGCCACCGGCGATGTCAACGAACTAGGTCGACAGGTCACTGTCTACTACCTTCACACTCTGCTGGACTCGATCGACCCATGGACTTTTATCCATCCTCAGGACACTAATGTCTCTGCCACCAAAAATCACGTTATTGTATGGGTCATGGAAGGAGGTTCACTTAGCTGTATATGTTGGGGATGGAGGTTCACTTACCTGTATACTGATGGTGATAAATCACTTCGAGCCTTCTGGCAGTACTTACAAACCGCCCACAATGAAACCGAGCACCAACCGTGGTACCACACTTTCTTCGCCAATTACCTCCGTGGGATATTTACGACACTCTCGCGCAGCTGGATTGTGTCCCACGCTGTCGGCACTCCCTCCCCCTCCCCTCCTCGCTCCGATGCTTACGTATGATGCTCTCCGCGCTATCATTTCTATATTGTATCTCACAGCTGGGTAGGCGCATGGGCCATATCATTTATGCACTATCCAGGCCATGTCGGGCATTCTTCCAATCCTACTGTCTGCCCTTCCATGGCTTCCGCCCTCTGCTAGACCTGAGAACACCATGGCCAGGCCTCTGCCCACCCTACCCTCACGCCTCGTCCACCGAGCAGGAGTAAGCTTGTAAATTTACCCCATCCCCGCCGTTTCTTCCCTTGTCCCCTTTTTGTCTACGGCGACGGTGACACAGGTCTTGTTGTTGTTGTGGTCTTCAGTCCTGAGACTGGTTTGGTGCAGCTCTCCATGCTACTCTATCCTGTGCAAGCTGCTTCATCTCCCAGTACCTACTGCAGCCTACATCCTTCTGAATCTGCTTAGTGTATTCATCTCTTGGTCTCCCTCTACGATTTTTACCCTCCACGCTGCCCTCCAATACTAAATTGATGATTCCTTGATACTTCAGAACATGTCCTACCAACCGATCCCATCTTCTAGTCAAGTTGTGCCACAAACTCCTCCCCAGTTCTATTCAATACCTCCTCATTAGTTATGTGATCTACCCATCTAATCTTCAGCATTCTTCTGTAGCACCACATTTCGAAAGCTTCTATTCTCTTCTTGTCCAAACTATTTATCGTCCATGTTTCACTTCCATACGTGGCTACACTCCATACAAATACTTTCAGAAACGACTTCCTGACACTTAAATCTATACTCGATCTTAACAAATTTTTCTTCAGAAACGCTTTCCTTGCCATTGCCAGTCTACATTTTATATCCTCTCTACTTCGACCATCATCAGTTATTTTGCTCCCCAAGTAGCAGAACTCCTTTACTACTTTAAGTGTCTCGTTTCCTAATCTAATTCCCTCAGCATCACCCTAGTACATTCCATTATCCTCCTTTTGCTTTTGTTGATGTTCATCTTATATCCTCCTTTCAAGACACTGTCCATTCCGTTCAACTGCTCGTCCAAGTCCTTTGCTGTCTCTGACTGAATTACAATGTCATCGGCGAACCTCAACGTTTTTATTTCTTCTCCATGGACTTTAATACCTACTCCGAATTTTTCTTTTGTTTCCTTTACTGCTTGCTCAATACACAGATCGAATAACATCGGGGATAAGCTACAGCCTTGTCTCACTCCCTTCCCAACCACTGCTTCCCTTTAATGTCCCTCGACTCGTATAACTGCCATCTGGTTTCTGTACAAATTGTAAATAGCATTTCGCTCCCTGTATTTTACCCCTGCCATCTTCAGAATTTGAAAGAGAGTATTCCAATCAACATTGTCAAAAGCTTTCTCTAAGTCTACAAATGCTAGAAACGTAGGTTTGCCTTTCCTTAATCTTTCTTCTAAGATAAGTCGTAAGGTCAGTATTGCCTCACGCGTTCCAATATTTCTACAGAATCCAAACTGATCTTCCCCTAGGTCAGCTGCTACTAGTTTTTCCATTCGTCTGTAAAGAATTCGCGTTAGTATTTTGCAGCCGTGACTTATTAAACTGATAGTTCGGTAATTTTCACATCTGTCAGCACCTGCTTTTTTGGGGATTGGAATTATTATATTCTTCTTGAAGTCTGAGGGTATTTCGCCTGTCTCATACATCTTGCTCACCAGATGGTAGAGTTTTGTCAGGAGCTCTCCCAAGGCTGTCAGTAGTCCTAATGGAATGTTGTCTACTCCGGGGGCCTCACAGGTCTTAGATTGCTTTAAACAAAAAATTAAGATAGCCACGCACGTAAGCATGCCGCTTCCGAAGGATCGATGAGACGCGCCAGCTCCAGGTCAAATCTCCCCAGTGGATCAACAAGGAGAGTTGGTGTGACGGCCAGCCTGGATGTGGTTCTTAGGAGGTTTGTCATATCCAACTAGGTGAATTCTGGCCTGGTACCAAACTCCCACTACGATTTGCAAACATTAAGGAAACGATCGTACACCTTCACGTTGCATAACACTAGACGCAAACGGTTTCGGTACACAAATTTCGCCGGTGAAAAAATAGAGTGGCGACAGGAAAGGCATTCGGCCGTCCTCTATCACTAATATCCTCGAATTCAAAAAGTAATAAGATACGGAATAAGGACCAGCAGAAAACGATAAGAAGAAGAAAGTAAGAAATATTTTGTTTAATGTACAACTGGAAGATTTTTGTTGAACCTAAGTAATTTATTGTGTTGTTATTATTATTAGTAATAATAATAATAGTAATAATAACAATATGGCCGGCCGCGGTGGCCGAGCGGTTCTAGGCGCTACAGTCTGGAACCGCGCGACCGCTACGGTCGCAGGTTCGAATCCTGCCCCGGGCATGGATGTGTGTGATGTCCTTATGTTACTTAGGTTTAAGTAGTTCTAAGTTCTAGGGGACTGATGACCACAGAAGTTAAGTTCCATAGTGCTCAGAGCCATTTGAACCATTTGAACCAATAACAATATGTCCCAATTTAGTAGTCAAAGATAATAGTAACCATGTACAAAGTTAGCATATGTCATCAGTTAGATAAAAAAAATTATGGCATGGTTGATATTGAGTCCCTCAAGAGGTATTTTCAGTCGCCTGTTTGCAAGTTCTTCCAATTGGACGCCCCTTCGGTGAATTGCGCTACCTTAACGTAACCCAACAATCCTGACAGGGAAAGTG